>NC_029777.3:61724337-61760351 GCF_000817695.3 Arachis duranensis
GAACGCGTGAGCCATGCGGCCGCGTCACTTCTCACTGGTTATCTCCTCAATTTCTTTTGTTCCTTCCATTTTTTGCTAGCTTCCCTTCCAATCTCCAACTCATCCATGCCCTATAAAGCCTGAAACACTTAACACACAGATCACGGCATCGAATGGGATAAAGGAGAATTAAAATGCTAATATAAAAGTCTCTAGGAAGCAGTTTTCAATCATGTAATAATTTCAGGAAGGAAATATAAATGCATGCTAAATTAATGAATAAGTTGGTAAGGATCATGATAAAACCACACAATTAAACACAATATAAACCATAAAATAGTAGTTTATCACTCACGCATCACAACACCAAACTTAAACTGTTGCTTGTCCTCAAGCAACCAAAACTAATATAAGCTTATGATGTGAATTTTCATGAGAATAAGAGTTCGATTAAGCTCATGTCTCTTTTTATAGTGGGGTTTATAACTGTAATCCTGAATAGGTTTGGCATCTCACTCTCCTTTGAATCAAGAATGTTATTGTCATTCTGAATTAGAATCCGAATGATATTATGAATTCTCTGATCTTTACATTTCAGTTTAATCCTTGAACACAGCAACATTTACTTTTAATTTATTTTTCTTTGGTGCTTTGCACTTTGAGCCTAGCCGTGACTTTAAATGTTTTATCTCAAGATTTACTTGACACAAAAACACCACAAGCACTTAACTGGAGAACTACCTTTGAGTTCTGATTTTTCTTTCAGTTACTCCCTGACAGTGGTGCTCAAAGCCTTTGGCATACTCTGTTAAACGCACTTGGTCTCGACTCTAAGTGTTCTGTCTCAAGGAATACTTGACACAGTCACACCACAAGCATATGACTAGGGAAACAACTCTTTGAGCTTTTAATCATGTCTGACCTACCTAGTCATTGATGCTCAGAGCCTTGGACCTTGCTTTTATTATTATTATTTTTAATTTATATATTTTTTTCTTTTGCTGTTTCTTTTCCTTCAAGGATTTAATTTTTGTTTATTTCAGAGAAGTCATAATAATTCTCTAAATTCATGTTCCTTATACATCAACATCACTTGATTCAAATTCAAATATGCCCTGTTCATATCATGCATTCAAAAACCACATAAAATACCACCACTTTTAAGTAAATGAGACTATTTCTAAAATTAGACTCAATTTCTCATGCAATACATCACTTCTTTTCTTTTTTATTAGATTCAAGTTCAGTGAGTGGTACATGAAACATCTTTTCAGCATTAAAGAAATTAAAAAAGAAACTAGTCCTAGAATTCTAACTAATAAAAGATCATGCAACAAACAAAGCAAAATAGCAGAAAGCCAGAACATAACATAGAAAAAAAGAGGGGAGGAATAAAAATGAAAGGAACTCAACCACTTTAGTTATCCTTAGCGGTCGTTTTATTCTTCAGGTTGTGCTCCTTAGTGAAGATGATTCGCCTCTTTTTTGTGCCAGAAAACCAGTGAGTGAAGCATCAACACCAAACTTAAAGGTTTGCTTGTCCTCAAGCAAAGAAGAACTGAAAATAGAAGAGACAAATATTATGAGGAAAAAAATAAATGGAAAAAAGAAAAAGAGATAATTAGGATTGGGAGAGAGAGAGAAAGAAAACTGGGCGGCGCAAGTGACGCGGACGCGTGCAGCACGCGTACGCGTGGGTCGCGAATGTTCTTAGTGACGTGTTAGCGTTAGGCATGCGTCCGCGTGTCCTGGGTTTTGTGTGATTCACGCGAAGCCAGCCGCGTGCCCGCGTGACTTTCTGTTCGCATGGCTTGGGAGCCAAATTTTCATACAATGCGTTCGCGTCATGCACGCGAACGCGTGGATGGCCATATGTGCAATTGACGCAGATGCGTCAGCCACATGTCCGCGTGACCAAATTTGTGCTTTTAGCACACTTCTTGCCCCAAGCCAGCACAACTCTCTGCCCAAACACTCTTTTACGTCGAATTGGCAGGTCACGCATTCGCGTCGGTGACGCGCACGCGTGACTGGCAAAAATCACAAACGACGCGAACGCATCGGGTATGCGAACGCGTGGGATCGTTTGTGCGAAAGGCTCCATTCCTGCGCCACTCCCGCATAACTCTCTGTCAAATTTATTTTTCACGCACAAATAAGTGATGCGTACGCGTCAGCGACGCTTGCGCGTCGTGTGCCTTCTCTCGCTTTTTTTTTGAAATATTAAAGTATTCAGTTCCTGGAATAATATAGCTGCATGATCAGAAAATTAGTAAGAACTCAAATAAAATAAAGAAGAAAACTACTACTATGAAAAATAGCTAGGGATACGAAGTTATCGCGTTGCCTCCCGATAAGCGCTTCTTTATCGTCACTAGCTTGACGGTCAGCTCCTCTAAGGAGGAGGATCATAGGGCCTCAGCTCTTCACCCCTTACTTTGAACTTTTTTCCTGTATCTCCATAACGTAGCTCAATATGCTCCAGAGAGAGGATTCTGATTACTGTATAAACCCACCCATGCTGGATTGCTGGTCAACACTACCTTCATTCCTGGGGAGAAACCTTCAGTGGGGATCTTTTTGTTTCTCCATCCTATGGGTACTTTCTTCTTTTTGGGAACCTCTTCCTTTGTAGATGATGCATTTCCAACACCAAACTTAGGTTTGATGTCAGGAGGAATTTTATTGACTGTTACCAAGGGAGGTTTGAGTTGCAGATTCTACTGTGTATCATCAGGCGGTATTTGAAGGTTTGGATCAATAAGCTCAGCCTGCATGCACCTATCTTCTTCACCTGTTGGATGTATATCTTTGAAGACATGAAAGACCAGTTGCTCATTATGCACTCTAAGCACTAATTCACCCACTTCTACATCAATCAGAGCTCTTCCAGTGGCTAGGAATGGTCTTCCTAGAATTATAGAGGCATTCTCATCCTCCCCTGTGTCCAGAATCACAAAGTCTGCTAGGAGGAAGAACTTACCCACTTTGTCCAAGATATTCTCCACTAATCCGTATGCAAGCTTCATAGATTTATCTGCCATCTGTAATGCTATCTTTGTGGGTTGTGCCTCTTGGATTTGCAATGCTATCTTTGTGGGTTGTGCCTCAAAGATAAGGGCATTAGATTTATGCTTGCCCCCAGATCACATAGGACTTTCTCAAAGGTTGTGCTCCCAATTGTGCATGGAATTTGAAAGCTCCCTGGATCTGGCATCTTCTTTGGCAAGTTATTCTGAATTACAGCACTACATTCCTTTGTCAGGACTACTGCCTCATCTCCCTTTAAACGCTTTTTCTTTGACAACAGCTCCTTCATGAATTTGGCATAGATAGGCATTTGCTCCAAAACCTCAGCAAAAGGGATATTGATTTGCAACTTTTTGAAGATTTCCAAGAACTTTGAGAACTGCTTGTCCTTGGTCTCCTTTTGATGTCTCTGAGGATATGGCATCTTAGGCTTCTACTCAGGAGCCTTTGGCAGTGTAGGTGATAAACCCATATTTCATGGGTTCTTTTGTGCTTAATTTGAGTGATTTATATAATCCTTCACCTACTTATTCACATTAATTGCATGGTTTTACTTTCCCTTCCTTATTATATCGTGTTGTGAAAAACATGTTTTCTAAGCTTTAAAAATTAATTATTTTAATTACCTTTATTTCCATTCAATGCCGTGATTAGTATGTTGACTAGTTTCAAATTTTCTAAGGCAGAATGACTTAGAGGATGGAAAAGGAAACATACAAAAATGGAAGGAAAAAGCAAAACGGAGCTTTAAGGAAACTGGTGTTCACGCGATCGCATGGACGATGCGATCGCGTGCCAGAAGCGAAGATTCAGCGACACGGCCGCATGACTCACGCGATCGCGCACCTTAAGCAGAACGCACATGACGCGGTCGCAAGATTGACGCGACCGCGTGACAAGGAAAAGCTCCGAATGACGCGACCGCAAGACCCACGCGGACGCGTGACAGAGGCCACGCACCAGAAAATTACAAAATACGCCCCAGCGAGTTCTAAAGCCCTTTTTGGCCCAAATCCAAGTCCAGAAAGTATAGACCAGAGGTTATGAAGTGGGGGAATGCATCCATTCAAGGAGAGCTCGCATAATTTTACTTTTCCATGATTTAGATTTAGTCTAGAGAGAGATTCTCTCTCTCTTTTAGGATTTAGGATTTCTTCTTGTTTTAAGAGTAACTCTGGATCCCAGGTTTAACGTTCTTTTATTTTAAGTTTTACTTTTATTTATTTATTCCGACATTTGAATTGATTATTATAATTTGATTTATGAATTTCTCCCATGTCACGGATTGTTCTTTGAATTGATGATAATTGAGGTATTTTCAGTTTATAATTGTTCTCTTTGAATTAAGTTGCCATTGCTTCCCATCTAGGGATATTTTTATTATTCCAGCAATTTTACTTTTTCCCCTTTTGGTTCTGATTAAGAATTTAGTAACTCAACAGTTATTAAACTCAACGTAATTAATAATCGTTATCTTGCTAATTGAGCTGAACCTAAATAATCCCAACCTTTTCTTAGTAAATAATTAGGATTCAAAGGTTAATTTAATTAGTCCCTTGACTTTCCTTTACCCTGGTAAAGGTTGACCAAGTGGAGTTTAGATTCAACTTTTATTATAGTTGAGAGAGATAACTAAGTTAGACCTCTAAATTCCCTTATCTTGCCAAAAGTTGTTTTACAGTTATTATTTATTTTTAATTGCCATTTAATTCACTCATCATTTAAATTACTTGCTTCTCACCTTCTAAACCCCGATTACAACCTTTATAACCAATAAAAAGAACATACTTCCTCGCAGTTCCTTGAGAAGACGACCCGAGGTTTGAATACTCGGTTAACAATTTCTAAAGGGTTTGTTACTTGTGACACCCAAAACATTTGTATGAAAGGACTTTTGAAGGTTTAGAAACTATACTTGCAACGAGGATTTATCCGCAAATTTCTAGATCACGCAAAAGTTCTCTCATCAGTAGGATAAGTGTCAAGAGAGTCTGGGAATGGGTTGTCTGCACCCTTTGCAGGGGTGTGCTCTACTTCTTCCTTCTTCTCCTGTGGAGCATCCTTTTCAACTGGCTCTTCATTGACCTTGGTCTCAGAACCAGCTACTTTACCACTTCTCAATTGAATAACCTTGCAATCTTCTCCTGGGTTCACCATTGTGTCACCTTGAAATGCACTTGCAGACCTCTCAAGTATTTGCTTGCTCAGTTGGTCTACTAGCACCTCTAAATTTCTAATGGAGGCTCTGGTTTCCTGTATAACTTGTGCTTCTGCACTTGCCACTTGTCCACTTATCACAGTGATAGCCTTGCATTCCTCTCTTGGATTTGGAATTGTGTTACTAGGAAGGCTATTAGTGGTCCTCTGATCAATTTCATTAACTCTGGTAGCTGTTTGACCCATTTGAATATCCAGGTTCTTGATGGATGCTCTGGTTTCCTGTCTAAAACCTGTCAATATTGCTTCCAAATCATTTTTCTGTTGGAAACCGCCCTGAGAATTATTGTTGAGGTTTTGAGGTCTCTGAGGTTGATCCCTCCATCTAAAATTTGGGTGATTCCTCCATCCAGAATAGGGATCATTGTTGGGATTTCTAGTAGCACTCCCCATGTAATTGACCTGTTTAAAAGATGCTTGAGTATAATCATAGTTATCATTCTGCACAAAATTACCTGTCATGTCATAAGAGGCTTCTTGAGGGGGATTTTGGGTGTTGATAGCTAAGACTTGCATGCCACCCATCTGTTGAGTAAGTAGATTTATTTGCTAAGACATCAGCTTGTTCTGAGCAAGAAGAGCATTAATAGCATCTACTTCCAACACACCTCTCTTCTGAGGGGTGTCAGAATTCACAGGATTCCTGTTAGAGAAGTATAAATATTGGTTGCTTGCAACCAATTCAATCAGCTTAATAGTCTCCTCCGGTGTCTTCTTCTTGTGCAATGAACCTCCTGCAGAATTGTCTAAGCACGTTTTGGACACTTCACCCAAGCCTTCATAAAATATGTCTATTTGTGTCCATTTGGAGAACATGTCTAGAGGGCATTGCCTAGTCAGTAGCTTGTATCTCTCCCAAGCTTCATACAGAGTCTCACCATCCTTCTGTCTGAAGGTCTGAACCTCCATCCTATGCTTAGTCAGCTTCTTTGGTGGGAAAAATTTTGTGAGAAACTCAGTAACCACCTTGTTCTAAGTATCCAAACTGTCCTTGGGTTGAGAATCTAGACATAGTTTTGCTCCATCCCTCAGAGCAAATGGGAAGAGCATTAGTTTGTACACATCTGGGTTCACTCCATTTGTCTTCACAGTATCACAAATCTGCAGAAAACTTGAAATGAATTGATTTGGGTCTTCGTGGGGGAGACCATGATACTAGCAGTTTTTTTGCACCAGGGTGACCAGTTGAGGCTTCAACTCGAAGTTGTTCGCAGCAATAGGAGGCACTACGATGCTTTTTCCATAAAGATCTGTGGTAGGAGAAGAGTAGGACCCAAGCACTCTCCTTTGTTGCTCATTCCCATTCGGGTTTGCCGCATTAGGATTATCAGCATTGTTAGCATTCATAGTGGATTCTGCCGCCTTGTACAATTTTTCCTGTTGTAAACGTCGCCTAAAAGTCCTTTCTGGTTCAGGATCAAAGTCTAAGAGATGTTCTTTGTCTTTGTTCCTGTGCATAAACAAACAGAAAACAAGAAAGATTGGGAATCTCTACGTCAGAGTGCAGAGAATTCCCAGTGAAGTAACTCTATGTAAAGAGATAAAAATATTGAATAAAATAAATAGAAGAAAAATAATAAATAGTCAACACCATACTTAATTTCAGAAATTAAGAACAATATTGGTGCTATTTATTTAAATTTTTGTTTGAAAATTTGAAATTTAATTAAAATATGTTTATTAATTTTTTTAATTTCTTTAATGCTGAAAAGATGTTTCATGTACCACTCACTGAACTTGAATCTAAAAAGAAAAAAAAAAGAAGTGATGTATTGCATGAGAAATTGAGTTTAATTATAAGAATAGTCTTATTTACTTAAATATGGTGGTATTTTCTGTGATTTTTGAATGCATGATATGAACAGTGGATATTTGAATTTGAATCAAGGGATGTTGATGTATAAGGAACGAGAATTTAGAGAATTATTATGACTTCCCTGAAATAAACAAAAATGTAATCCTTGAAGCAAAGGAAACAGCAAAAAAAAATCATTATATAAATAAATAAATAATAATAAAAGCAAAGTCCAAGGCTCTGAGCATCAATGACAAGGGAGGTCAGACATGATTAAAAGCTCAAAGAGTTGTTTTCCTAGTCATATGCTTGTGTGTGATTATGTCAAGTAATCCTTGAGACAGAACACCTAGAGTCGAGATCAATTACATTTAATAGAGTATGCCAAAGGCTTTGAGCACCACTGTCTGGGAGTAACTGAAAGAAAAATCAGGACTCAAAGAGAGTCCCCCAGTTAAGTTCTTGTGGTGTTTCTGTGTCAAGTAATCCTTGAGACAAAACATTTAAAGTCACGGCTAGGCTCAAGGTGCAAAGCACCAAAGAAAAATAAATTAAACTAAATTTTGCTGTGTTCAAGGATTAAACTGAAATATAAAGATAAGAGAATTCATAATATTATCCGGATTCTAATTCCAAATGACAATGACATCCTTCTGATTCAAAGGAGAGTGAGATGCCAAACCTATTCAAGATTACAGTTATAAACCCCACTATAAAAAGAGACATGAGCTTAATCAAACTCTCATTCTCATGCAAATTCACATCATAAGCTTATATTAGTTTTGGTTGCTTGAGAACAAGCAAAAGTTTAAGTTTGGTATTGTGATGCGTGAGCATCTTATCTATCTTTTTGCTAGTGAATTTGCATCTAAATTGTTGAGTTTAATTTAGAATTAATTATATTTTAGCCACTATGGATGCTATTTTGAGTTTTGTGCAATTTTATTCATTTTAGGTAGCATTCGGATGGATTTGATGAAGTTTTTGTAGAGAAAAAGAAAAAACCAAAGGGATGACCAGCGAAGACCGACGCAGACGCATGGCTCACGCGACCGCGCAGAATGGAGAAGTTGCAATGACGCGATCGCGTGCCTGATGCGAACGCGTGGACTAGAATCTGCACAAATGACGCGAGCACATGGACGACGCGGACGCGTCACATGCGCGATCTGCAATAATACAGAAAAAGCTGGTTACGATTTCTGGGAGAAAATGCTAGTTACGATTTCTGGGCTGTTTCGACCCAGTTTCCAGCCCAGAAAACACAGATTAGAAGCTGCAGAATGGACAAATCAAGTGGTCCCCACCCATCAACTGAAGATCTGTTAATTAATTCGAATTTACATTCAAATCTTATCTTTTAGGAAAAGATATTATTTTTAATTTTAGATTTTAAACCTATTAGGATTAGTAATAAATAGGAACTCTGTACATTTTAGACAGATACCAGATTGTTATCAGAACCCTTATTTTTCTTCTCTGAACCATGAGCAACTAATCCTTCATTGTTAAGGTTAGGAGCTCTGTCTATTTGTATGGATTTATTCGTTTGATCTTTCTAATTTAATTCATGCTTTGATTTATATTTCAATAATTGTTTTCGTTCTTTATTTTATGAATTTGGGTGGAACGGAAGTATGACCCATGTTCTAATTGAGTTCTTGTAAAACTTGGAAAAGCTCTTTACTTGAACAACAGCTTGAAAATAATTTCTCCTAAATTTTAATTATTTAGATTTAACAGGATACGTGACATATAATCCTCTTATTTTTGGATAATTAGAATTTTTGTGGCATATAAACTGGAATTTGAACTTTACCTTCTAATTGGAATTAATTGACCAAGGAATTGGCAATTAATGAATTTTAGAGGAGACTAGGAAGGTCTAAGGAATTAGGGTCTAGTCATATATAGTTTGCCATGAAATTAAATCTTGCATGATTAAAATAGTTAGTAAGAAAATAAATCTAGAAAAATAGATAACTCTGAAACCTTAACTGTTTTCTCTAATATTTTATTCCCAACTTATTAATCTGCCTGTCTTTGATATTCTGAATTTACACTTAAAATTTTTGAACATCTCAAAACCAATTTCTGCTTGCCTAACTAAGCTTATCACTTAATAACTGTTGCTTAATCCATCAATCCTCGTGGGATCGACCCTTACTCACGTAAGGTATTACTTGGTACGACCCGGTGCACTTTCCGGTTAGTAGTGTGGGTTGTAAAATACCGCATCAAGTTTTTGTCTTTACTTTTTAATATAACGACTATGAAGTTTTGGTAATCAACACTCTTGGGGCCTTGTCACTTGCTTTAACTTACTTAAAGGCTTTCTGCGCCTAGTTTGGGACCCCGGAGGCTACTGGAACTCGAAACATTGGTGGAGATTCCTGGATTAATACAAGCATAAGCCGTCATGACAAGAAGCTCACCAAAATGTCCAACTTAAGGACTTTAACTAAAAGTGCTGGGTGGGAGACAACCCACCATGGTATGATCATTCCTTTTTTTTAGTTTTAATTTTAGTCTGTTTTTGAGTTCTGATTGAACCTGGATCATGCATAGCATTCATATTAAGCATTTCATTCTGCATATTGCATAAAAAAAACGCACGCGACGCGGCAGCGTCGCCGACGCGTCCGCGTCGTAGGTGCGTAGGGAAGAAAATAAATTGAACAGAGAGTCATGCAAAAGCGTGGCTGGAGGCGTGCCTTTGGCACAACTTGATCCATGCGACCGCGTCGCTGACGCGTCCGCGTCATATGGGAAAAACGCCTCCCACGCGTCCGCGTCACCCACGCGAATGCGCACCTCAAAATCGATGTAAAAAGGGTGTATGGCCGAGAGTTGAGCTAGAATTGGGCTGGACTCGTGCTAGAAGCACCAGCCTTGCCACGCGTACGTGTACCCCACGCGTCGGCGCCGTTTTCAAATTCAGGCCATCCACGCGATCACGTCACCCACGCGACCGCGTCACCCTAAATTTTGGCAAAATGAGTTTCAAACAGAAAGTTGCGCGAGCGCGCGGCTTCCCTCGCGCCACTAGCACAAACCATGTCACGCGTCCGCGTGACCGACGCTCCCGCGTCACCTCACTTACGTGCTTCCCGCGCAAATGCGTGCGTCACGCGTCCGCGTCACCAGCGGCGCGCATCTTATCTTAATCTGCCAAAATATCTTATTTTTTTCCCCAAATCCTACTTTTTTCTCTTCCTTTCTTATTTCTTCCTTCCCCCTTCTTCCTTCTTTCTTATTCCTTCTTTCTCCTTTCTTTTTTATTTTCATGCATTTTTATGTTGGTGTTGGAAATTTATTTGGGTCATTATTTCCCATATTTTTCTTGTGGATTATTAAAAGGAACTGTTTGACAATTATATATTATTTTTATAGGGTTGCTTGCATGTTCAATTTAATACTTTCAATACCTTATTTACCATGCATGCTATGTATTTGTGAAAACACCCGTATGGCGTTGTGCACTACTTTTATATTTTTATACTACTCTAAATCCTTGCTTTTCACAAAACCCTTTTTATATTTTATTAATTAAATATAATTGTTATTACAAATATGTTGTTAGTTTGAAAGACTTGGTAATTTAACTTGGACATTGAATGCTTGATCTATGCTACTCATGCCCTTGCCGGCATGCCAATAAACACCTTGCATTCAATTTTCTTCACATGCACTTCCTATATTTCAATTGTTAATTTGCCACATGTAGTCATGACCATGTGTTCACATCATCATCCATTCCTGTGCATTGATTACCACCTTTCCCATTCTCTTCCTTGCTCTAAACCTTAGCTTTAAAAGTTACTTTCTTTCTCCCTTTTTCAGGATGGCCACCAAGAAGGGTAGAGAGAAAGCTACTCCCAAACCACCGGCAAGGAAAGGAACAAAAAAAAAGAGCACCAGCTAAGGAACCACAACCCCCATCCACCTGCACATCTCAACATGCACAAGTGTGGGGAGGTCGATACCTATCTCTATGGGTTAGCTATTTTCTTCTTTTCAACACCATTGTTTTATTTTCTTTGTTTATTCATTATTGCATTTGCATATTTGATTGCATGTTTGTTTGATTTTATGCATTTAGCCACTACTTGGTTGAAGTAATATTTTCTTTTTCAAGAAATTTTTATAGTATTTCACTAATTTAAATTGAAAATTTTTTGTTAAATTTGTTTAAAGTTGTATTTGGAACATGGTTTTTGAGCCAAAGAACACACAACCCATGAGATTTTGAGCTTATTTATATGGTTACATTGTTTAACCATGATATTTTATTCTTGTGTGTTTTCTTCTCTATAATTGCAATCTTTGCTTTGTTCCATTCTATATGTCCATTATTTAGTGTATTTATATGCCTACATATGATTGAGGCCATTGTGTAAATTCCTCACTTATTCCAAATTGGCCTACCTTTTACATCACCCTTGTTAGCCCCCTTGAGCTTTTTAAATCCCCTCTTGTTCTATAACCACATTACTAGCCTTAAGCAGAAAAACAAATTAAAAATCCCAAGTGAATCTTTGGTTAGCTTAAGATAGAAATTATGCATCAACTAAGTGTGGGGAAACTGTGGGATCATGGGTTAATAAGGGAATATATCATGTTTCTAATTTATTTGAATATTGGGAATTTGGAAACCTACTCATGAAAAACCAAAATAGAAAAATAATGGAAAATCCATATGCATTGATAAGTTATGTTTGCCTTTATGATTCAAAAAAAATTCAATAAATAAGTAAACAAATAAGGGGACAGAATTACCCCAATGTCAAGTTGAAAGATCAATGCACATGTGATAAAAGTAAAGAAATATAAAAAATTTGGTACATGAGTATGAGAATCATACAAAAGTGGGAATTATGGGAGGCTAAGTATAATTTTAAAATTTGTATAGAGTATGTATTTGTTAGGTGAGATCTTAGACTACTCAAGGATTCACTTTACAAGCTCACTTAGCCTTATATATATACCCTTACCTTCACCTTAGCCCCATTACAACCTTTGAAAAGACCTCATGATGTTTGCATTGGTACATTAAATATTGTTGATTGGTTAGGTAAAGAACAAAGTTTAGAAAGCATGAATAGGGAAGAATAGAGTGATTAACCCTAGACACTTGAGAGACTAGAGCGATATACACTACTAGTAAGGGTTCAATGCTTGATTCTATGTTCCCTGCTTTCATGAGCTATCTTCTTCTTGCAAGTTATTCATATTGTATTTTGTGATTTGAATTAGTGAAATCCAGTTCATATTTATTCTTGAAAGATTTATTTACTTTTTCACTAAGTAGGTAGAATCATTTTAGCATGTAGTTGCATTTACATTCATAGGTTGCATTGCATGAGTCTTGCCTTTCCCTATTCATTTATTTGGTCTCCTTGAGTTTAGCATGAGGACATGCTAATGTTTAAGTGTGGGGAGGTTGATAAACCACTATTTTATGGTTTACAATGTGTTTAATTGTGTGGTTTTATCATGCTCTTTACCCACTTAATCATATAATTAGCATGCATTTATATTTCCTTCCTAAAATTATTACATGATTGAAAACATGCTTCTTTGGTCTTAGTTTAGCTAATCTTAATCCTCTCTTATTACCATTCGATGCCTTGATCTGTGTGTTAAGTGTTTCAAGCTTTATAGGGCATGAATGAGTGAGAGATTGGGAAGGAAGCTTGCAAAAATGGAAGGAACACAAGAAATTGAGGAGATGACCAGCGAGAAGTGACGCGTACGCGTCAGCGACGCGACCGCGCAAAAGAAAGGAATTCACAGTGACGCGGCCGCATGAGTGATGCGGACGCACGGATTGGAAAAGCAGAAGCGACGCACCCGCATGGAAAAGAAAAAACGCTGAATGACGCGTCCGCGTGAATGACACGTCCAGATTTACAAAAGTCACTGGCAAAGATTCTGGGCCAGATTTCAACCCAGTTTTTGGCCCAGAAACACAGATAAAAGTCAGGAAACATGCAGAGACTCATGAGGCTTTTCAGAATTCACAATTTTAGGTTTTAGATGTAGTCTTTAGAGAGAGAGGCTCTCTCCTCTCTCTTAGGATTTAGAAATTAAGATTTTTAGAAATTAGGATTTATTTAAACTCGTCATCATGTTCAATATTTCTTTTACTTTATATTTCTCTTCTACTTTGGGATACTTTAATGCTTTTATTTGTATTTGATTTATGTTGCCCAATTGGCATATGAATATTGTCCATGTTAGATTTTATTGCTTTGAATGTATGTTATTTGAGGTATTTCAGATCTAAGATTCATGTTTAGCTTTCCACATTATTGGCTTTAATTGATTAACTGGAAGCTCTTGAGTTACCAACTATTCATGATTGATTGTTATGCCAGCTAATTAACTGGAATTCTACTAACTCTAGTCTTTCCTTAGGAATTGACTAGGACTTGGGAAATCTAACCAATTGGTTCACTTGACTTTCCCTTGCTTACGCAAAAGGTTAACTAAGTGGGATTAACTTCCATTCTTATAGGAGTAACTAGGATAGGACTTCCGAATTTTCATATCTTGCCAAGAGTTTATTTTACAGTTATTTATTTATTTTACCTGCCATTTAAATTACTTGTTCCTCATCTTCAAAACCCCGATTTACAATCTTCATGACCAATAATAAGAACATACCTCCCTGCAATTCCTTGAGAAGACGACCTGAGGTTTAAATACTCGGTTATCAATTTTAAAGGGGTTTGTTACTTGTGACAACCACAACGTTTGTAAGAAAGGTTGATTGCTTGGTTTAGTAACTATACTTACAACGAGAGTTTACTATAATTTCTAAACCATCAATCTTTAGTTCTTCAAGCATATAAATTATCCGCTCATCACAACACCAAACATAAATTGTTGCCTGTCCCCAAGCAACTGAAAATCGAATAGGTGAAGGATTCATGGAATTATTCATAGCCTTAAGACATAGTTACTAAATACTAATGATCATGTAATAAAGACACAAACATAGACAAACATGAAGCTCAAAAACCGAAAAATAGAGAGATAAGAACAAGGAAGTTGAGGAATGAGTCCACCTTAGTGATAGTGGCGCCTTCGTCTTGAAGGACCAATGGCGTCCTTGAGCTCCTCTATGTCTCGTCCTTGCCTTTGTTGCTCCTCCCTCATAGCTCTTTGATCTTCTCTAATCTCATTGAGAATGATGGAGTGCTCTTGGTCTACCACCCTTAATTGGTTCATATCATGACTCAATCCTTCTAGAGAAGTGTTGAGTTGTTCCCAATAGTTGTTTGGAGGAAAATGCATCTCTTGAGGTATCTCAGGGATTTCTTGATGAGGGAATTCCTCATGCTCTTGAGATCCATGAATGGGCTCTCTTGTTTGCTCCATCCTCTTCTTAGTGATGGGCTTGTCCTCTTCAATGAGGATGTCTCCTTCTATGACAACTCCAGCTAAGTAGCATAGATGGCAAATTAGATGAGGAAAAGCTAGCCTTGCCAAGGTAGAGGGATTTTCGGCTACTTTGTAGAGTTCTAGAGGGACGATTTCATGAACTTCTACTTCCTCTCCAATCATGATACTATGGATCATGATGCCCGATCCACAGTCACTTCAGATTGGTTGCTAGTAGGGATGATGGAGCGTTGGATGAACTCCAACCATCCTCTAGCCACAGGCTTAAGGTCCAGTCTTCTCAATTGAACCGGCTTGCCTTTTGAGTCTCTTTTCCATTGAGCTCCTTCCACACATATGTCCATGAGGACTTGGTCCAACTTTTGATCAAAGTTGACCCTTCTAGTGTAGGGGCGTGCGTCTTCTTGCATCATGGACAAGTTGAACGCCAACCTTACGTTCTCCAGACTGAAATCTAAGCATTTCTCCTGAACGATTGTAAGCTAATTCTTTGGGTTTGGGTTCATGCTTTGATCATGGTTCCTAGTGATCCATGCGTTTGCATAGAACTCTTGAACCATTAAGATTCCGACTTGTTAATGGGGTTGTTAAGAACTTTCCAACCTCTTTCTTGGATCTCATGTCGGATCTCCGGATACTCATTTTTCTTGAGCATGAAAGGGACCTCGGGGATCACCTTCTTCTTGGCCACATCTTCATAGAAGTGGTCTTGATGGATCTTTGAGATGAATCTCTCCATCTCCTATGACTCGGAGGTGGAAGCTTTTGTCTTCCCTTTTCTATTTCTAGAGGTTTCTCCGGCCTTAGGTGCCATCAATGGTTATAGAAAAATAAAAAAGCTATGCTTTTATCACACCAAACTTAGAATGTTGCTCACCCTCGAGCAAAAGAAGAAAGAATAGAAGAAGAAGAAGAAGATATGGAGGAGAGGGAGAGAGATGTAGGTTTCGGCCAAGGGGGGAAGAGAGGGTAGTGTTGTGTGAACATGAAGAAGGATGGAGGGGTTTATATAGTGGAGGGAGAGGGGTTAGGGTTCGGTCATTTAGGGTGGATTTGGGTGGGAAAGAGATTTTGAATTTGAAGGTAGGTGAGGTTTATGGGGAAGAGTGGATGGATGTGAGTGGTGAAGGGGTAATGGGGAAGAGAGACTAAGGTGATTGGTGAAGGGTATAATGGTATTGGATTGTGTGAAGAAGAGAGAGGCGGGGTAGGTAGGGATCCTGTGGGGTCCACAGATCCTGAGGTGATCCTGTGGGATCCACATATCTTGAGGTGATCCTGTGAGGTGATGACAAGTCATCACATACCCATTTTTCAAGCTAATTTCACTTGTTTCACTAGTCTTTATGCACTTTCTTGCATCCTAAGTAAGTAATTTGGAATGAAAATGCATGACTTCTTTAAATCAAACAACCACCATTAAATTGATGCTAAATCATGAGGTTTGAGCTAAAATTAATTGATTTTAATGAATTATAAACCTTATGAGTTTGGAGATACTTTGATTGGTTGCTTTGGTTTCTTGTAGGTGAAGAAAGGAAGAAAAGAAGAAAAACGTGGCTTAGGAAGTGTGGCCATGGAAGGAGAAGTGTGGTGCAACATAGAAGGAGGAAGCAAACACTGCTCTCCACAAGAGCACACTGCTCTCCAAGAGAGCAGCATAATGAACTAAGCCTCCAAAATATCACTGCCCTGCCCACAATAAGAGTGGAGCACAATTCTATGCCAAGGACCAAAGGAAGCAAAAATTCTGCCCTGCCCTCCTCAAGAGCAATATCGGGCTTCATCCAAGAAAAATTCAAAGGAAATTGCTCTCCTAGTGTTACCCATGGGTTTCGAACCCAAGAACACGGAGGAAAGGAGTAGCACTCAAATACAAGGAAAACAAGTAAAAATTGGCTTGTTTTCAATCTCCAAGAATCGAACACAGCACCATGAGGAAGCAAGGAACTAGGTGCTACTTTGGTGCCAAGAAAACCAAGGAAAAAGGGGCAGCATGTGCTTCCACCAGGTTTCGAACCTGGGACCTCACCCTTGGTTGCCTTGCTGTGCTGCCCACAAGGAGAGCAGAACAACATTTCTTGGCACGGGCAGCACACAAGCGCGCACACAAGCACGCACGGCCAGGAGCATCACGCGCAGCTTGGACACACGGAAGGCAAGCATGCACGCACACTGCCCTGCTCTCCGCAAGGGCAGGACAGCATCCTGATGCTACACACGCTTAGCACGCACGCAATGAGGCCGCATGCACAATTTCCCTGCTCTGCCCTCCACAAGAGCAGAGCAGCCTCCTGGAGCCAACTTCTTCATGGGCTAAAAATTGGATTAAAAATCTAATTTAATTCATTTATTCACCAAATCAAAAGCCCATCCAAATTCCAAAATCCAAGAATAGAAAGTGTATAAATAGGAGATAGTTTGATGTAATGAGGACCTTTCTTTTGATTTTTGAATTTTTACATTTTGAGACTTCATTTTCTTTGAGAGCTTTGAACTGAGATCTGAGAGAATTGGGAAGGAGAATTGATCTCTCTTCTTCCTTGTTCTTGCTTGAGCATTTTTTACTTTTCTTGTTTGAATCTTGAGTGTGAAGAATTGAGGAACTTCTGTCTCAATCTCCATTTAAGACCTCTTGGATTTTCCTACTGCATAATTGAGCTAAATTTCTTTTCCTTACTGCTGCAATCTTCAATTTCTCTTTAATTGCTTTGTTAACTTAGATCTGGGAAGGCAATTGAGATCTAGACTTTGCTATCTAGTCTCTAGAGTCCTGAGATCTACTTTTCCTTTTGGTTCTTCTGTTGAACCCCTGCTGCAATTAAATTTCCATTTCTGTTTGAGATCTAGTCAATTCCAATTCATCTCTTGCTTTGATAATTGCTGCAAGTTAATTTCCCTTGCTTAAATTCTGAATTCCTAGTCCTCAAACCCCTTTTTCCATTTAAAAAATTTATATTTCTTGCACTTTAAGTTACTGCAATTTACATTTCTTGTACTTTAAGTTTTAGTCATTTAATTTCTTGTTCTTTAAGATTCAGCACCTTTACTTTCAGTTCTCTTTAATTTCTGCAATTCATCCCTCTCCCTTTACATTTTCTGCTATTTACTTACTGTTGGATACAAAATCACTCAAGCAATACTTGATTCGCTTGACTAAATCAACCACTGAACTAAAATTGCTCAATCCTTCAATCCCTGTGGGATCGACCTCACTCATGTGAGTTTTATTACTTGATGCGACCCGGTACACTTGCCGGTGAGTTTTGTGTTGGATTGTTTTCCACACATCATGGGGTCCACAGATCTTGAGGTGTCAAGGATTTCTCATCCCTGCACCTTTTAGGCGTGTAAAATGCCCTCTATATGCAATCCTGGCATTTAACGCCAGACTAATGCTTGTTTTTGGCATTAAACGCCAGCCTGATGCTTGTTTATGGCGTTAAATGCCAGACAGATGCTTATTTCTGGTGTTAATTGCCAGACAGATGCTTGTTTCTTGCGTTTAAACGTCAGACAGTTCTTCCTCCAGGGTGTGCTTTTTCTTCTGCTGTTTTTGATTCTGTTTTTAATTTTTGCAATTGTTTTATGACTCCACATGATCATAGACCTAATAAAACATAAAAAAACAATAGAAATATAGATAAATAAAAATTGGGTTGCCTCCCAATAAGCACTTTTTTAGTGTCAATAGCTTGACAATGAGCTCTTATGGAGCTTCACAGATGTTCAGAGCATTGTTGGGACCTCCCAACACCAAACTTAGAGTTTGAATGTGGGGGTTCAACACCAAACTTAGAGTTTGGTTGTGGCTTCCCAATACCAAACTTAGAGTTTGATTGTGGGGGCTTTGTTTGACTCCGTATTGAGAGAAGCTTATCCTGCCTCTTTTTCATGTTTACAGAAGAATAACCTTGAGCTTTAAACACAAGGTAGTCCCCATTCAATTGAAGGACTAATTTACCTCTGTCAACATTAATCACAGCTTTTGCTGTGGCTAGGAAGGGTCTTCCAAAAATGATGGATTCATTCTCATCCTTCCCAGTGTCTAAGATTATGAAATCAGCAGGGATGTAAAGGCCTTCAACCTTTACCAACACGTCCTCTACCAATCCATAAGCTTGTTTTATTGACTTGTCTGCCATCTCTAATGAGATTCTTGCAGTTTGTACCTCAAAGATCCCCAGTTTCTCCATTACAGAGAGTGGCATAAGATTTATACCTGACCCCAGGTCACATAGAGCCTTCTCAAAGGTCATGGGGTGCCTATGGTACAGGGTATTAAGAATTTACCAGGATCTTGTTTCTTTTGAGGTAAAGTTTGTTGAACCCATGTATTTAATTCACTAAAGAGCAAGGGAGGTTCATCTTCCCAAGTCTCATTACCAAACAACTTGGCATTTAGCTTCATGATGGCTCCTAGATATTGAGTAACTTGCTCTTCAGTTACATCTTCATCCTCTTCAGAGGAAGAATAGTTCTCAAAGCTCATGAATAGTAAAAGGAGGTTCAATGGAATCTCTATGGTCTCTAGGTGAGCCTCAGATTCCTTAGGTTCCTCAGTTTGGAACTCCTTTTTGTTCAGAGGACGTCCCAAGAGGTCTTCCTCACTGGGATTCACGTTTTCTCCTCCTTTGTGCATTCGTCCATTTTGATTATATCAATGGCCTTGCATTCTCTTTTTGGATTCTCGTCTGTATTGCTTGGGAGAGTACTAGGAGGAGTTTCAGTGATTTTCTTACTCACCTGACCCACTTGTGCCTCCAAGTTTCTAATGGAGGACCTTGTTTCATGCATGAAACTTAAAGTGGCCTTAGATAGATCAGAGACCGTGTTTGCAAAGCTAGAGGGGTTCTGCTCAGAATTCTCTGTCTGTTGTTGAGAAGATGATGGAAAAGGCTTGCTATTGCTAAACATGTTTCTTCCACCATTATTAAAGCCTTGTTGAGGCTCTTGTTGATCCTTCCATGAGAAATTTGGATGATTTCTCCATGAGGAATTATAGGTGTTTCCATAGGCTTCACCCATGTAATTCACCTCTGCCATTGCAGGGTTCTCAGGATCATAAGCTTCTTCTTTAGAAGATGCCTCTTTAGTACTATTGGATGCATTTTTCCATCCATTCAGACTCTGGGAAATCATGTTGACTTGCTGAGTCAATATTTTGTTCTGAGCTAATATGGCATTCATAGCATCAATTTCAAGAACTCCCCTCTTTTGAGGCGTCCCATTACCATAGGATTCCTCTCAGGGGTGTACATGAATTGGTTATTTGCAACCATGTCAATGAGTTCTTAAGCTTCTGCAGGCGTTTTCTTTAGGTGAATGGATCCACCTGCAGAATGGTCCAGTGACATCTTAGAGAACTCAGATAGACCATCATAGATTATATCCAAAATGGTTCACTCTAAAAGCATGTCAGAAGGACACTTTTTGGTCAACTGCTTGTATCTTTCCCAAGCTTCATAGAGGGATTAACCATCTTTTTGCTTGAAGGTCTGAACATCCACTCTAAGTTTGCTCAGCTTTTGAGGAGGAAAGAACTTGGCCAAGAAGGCCGTGACCAGCTTATCCCAAAAGTCTAGGCTATCTTTAGGTTGTGAATCCATCCATGTTCTAGCCCTATCTCTTACAGCAAAAGGGAAAAGTATGAGCCTGTAGACTTCAGGATCTACTCCTTTAGTCTTAACAGTATCGCAGATCTACAAGAACTCAGTTAAAAACTGATAGGGATCTTCTGATGGAAGTCCATGAAACTTTCAGTTCTGTTGCATTAGAGCAACTAGTTGAGGTTTCAGCTCAAAATTGTTTGCTCCAATGGCAGGGATTGAGATGATTCTTCCATAAAAATTGGAAGTAGGTGTAGTATAATCACCAAGCATCCTCCTTGCGCCTCCACCATTGTTATTGGGTTCGGCCATGTCTCTTTCTTTTTTGAGATTCTCTGTAAGGTTTTCTCTGGATTGTTGTATTTTAGCTTCTCTTAGTTTCTTCTTCAAAGTCCTTTCAGGTTCAAGATCTGCTTCAACAAGAATGTCCTTGTCCTTGCTCCTGCTCATATGAAAAAGAAGAGAACAGAAAAGGAAGAGGAATCCTCTATGTCACAGTATAGAGATTCCTTTATGTGAGTAGAAGAAGAAAAGAATAGAAGAAGGAGGAGAAAAATTCGAACACAGAGGAGAAGAGAGGGTTCGAATTTTTAGATGAAGAGAAGAGTTAGTAAATGAATAAATAAATAGAAGGAGGTGAGAGAGAGGAGTTTTTGAAATACATTTTTTTAAAAAAAATGGTTAGTGATTTTCGAAAATTACGAGAAGAAATAAAATCAAAATTAAAATTTGAAACAATTAGTTAATTAAAAAGAATTTTGAAAAAGAGGGAGGTGATTTTCGAAAATTAGTGAGAGAAAAGTAGTTAGGTCAATTAGTTAGTTGAAAAAGATTTGAAAATCAATTTATGAAAAGATAAGTGGTGCGCGTAAATTGTGATAATCAACAATGGCACGAATGGACTTGGAGCTCTCAAACGTGAATCACATTTTGTCACAACTTCGCACAACTAACCAGCAAGTCCACTGGGTCGTCCAAGTAATACCTTACGTGAGTAAGGATCGATCCCACGGAAATTGTTGGTATGAAGCAAGCTATGGTCATCTTGTAAATCTCAGTTAGGCGGATTCAAATGGTTATAAAGGTTTTTGAAAATAAAGATAGATAAAGCATGAAATAAAGATAGAAATACTTATGTAATTCATTGGTAGGAATTTCAGATAAGTGTATGGAGATGCTGTGTTCCTTCTGGATCGCTGCTTTCCTACTGCTTTCATCCAATTCTTCTTACTCTTTTCCATGGCAAGCTGTATGTAGGGCATCACCGTTGTCAATGGCTACTTCACATCCTCTCAGTGAAAATGGTCCAAATGCTCTTGTCACAGCACGGTTAATCATCTGTCGGTTCTCGATCATGTCGGAATAGAATCCATTGATTCTTTTGCGTCTGTCACTACGCCCAACAATCGCTAGTTTGAAGCTCGTCGCAGTCATTCAATCCCTAAATCCTACTCGAAATACCACAGACAATGTTTAGACTTTTCGGATTTTCAAGAATGGCCACCAATAATTCTAGCTTATACCATGAAGATTCTGATTAAGGAATCCAAGAGATACACGCTCGTTCTGAGGTAGAACGGAAGTGGTTATCAGTCATGCGTTCATAGGTGAGAATGATGATGAGTGTCACAGATCATCATATTCATCATGTTGAAGTGCAGCAAATATCTTAGAACAAGAATAAGCTAAATTGAATAGAAAATAGTAGTACTTGCATTAATACTTGAGGTACAGCAGAGCTCCACACCTTAATCTATGGTGTGGAGAAACTCCACCGTTGAAAATACATAAGTGATCAAGGTTCAGGCATGGCCGAATGGCCAGCCCCCCAAAGTCTAAGAACTAAATGTCCCAAGATAGATACCAAAATGTCTAATACAATAGTAAAATGTCCTATTTATACTAGACTAGTTACTAGGGTTTACAGAAACAAGTCTAAATGCAAAAATCCACTTCCGGGCCCACTTTGGTGTGTGCTTGGAATGAGCTTGAGCTTTACATGTGCAGAGGCTTCTTTTGGAGTTAAACGCCAAGTTGTAACATATTTTTGGCGTTTAACTCTGGTCTGTGACATGTTTTTGGCGTTTTACTCCAGAATACAGCATGAAACTGACGTTGAACGCCAGTTTGCATCATCTACGCTCGAACAAAGTATTGACCATTATATTGCTGGAAAGCCCTGGATGTCTACTTTCCAACGCAGTTGAGAGCGTGCCATTTGAAGTTTTGTAGCTCCAGAAAATCCATTTCGAGTGCAGGGAGGTCAGAATCCAACAGCATCAACAGTCCTTTGTCAGCCTCCTATCAGATTTTTGCTCAGGTCGCTCAATTTCACCCAGAAAATACCTAAAATCATAAAAAAAATATACAAACTCATAGTAAAGTCCATAAATGTGAATTTTGCATAAAAACTAAAAAAAACATCCCTAAAAGTAGCTAGATCCTACTAAAAACTACCTAAAAACAATGCCAAAAAGCGTATAAATTATCTGCTCATCACAACACCAAACATAAATTGTTGCTTGTCCCCAAGCAACTGAAAATCAATTAGGATAAAAAGAGGAGAATATACTATAAATCTCAAAATATCAATGAATATTAGTTCTAACTAGATGAGCGGGACTTGTAGCTTTTTGCCTTTGAACAGTTTTGGCATCTCACTTTATCCTTTGAAGTTTAGAATGATTGGCATCTATAGAAACTCAGAATTCAGATAGTGTTATTAATTCTCCTAGTTAAGTATGTTGATTCTTGCTTTGCTAAAGTCCCCAGTTAGAGGTGTCCAGAGCTCTTAAGCACACTCTTTTACTTTGGATCACGACTTTAACCACTCATTCTCAAGCTTTTCACTTGGACCTGCATGCCACAAGCACATGGTTAGGGATAACTTGATTTAGCCGCTTAGGCCTGGATTTTATTTCCTTGGGCCCTCCTATCCATTGATGCTCAAAGCCTTGGATCCTTTTTACCCTTGCCTTTTGGTTTTAAGGGCTATTGGCTTTTTCTGCTTGCTTTTTCTTTTTCTTTTATATTTTGTCGCAAGCTTTGTTCTTCACTACTTTTTCTTGCTTCAAGAATCAATTTTATGATTTTTCAGATCATCAATAACATTTCTCTTGTTCATCATTCTTTCAAGAGCCAACAATTTTAACATTCATAAAAAACAAGATAAAAAGTATGCACTGTTCAAGCATTCATTCAGAAAATAAAAAGTTTTGTCACTACATCAATATAATTAAACTAATTTCAAGGATGAATTTGAAACTCATGTACTTCTTATTCTTTTGTATTAAAAATATTTTTCATTTAAGAAAGGTGAAGGATTCATAGAATTATTCATAGCCTTAAGACATAGTTACTAGACACTAATGATCATGTAATAAAGACACAAACATAGACAAACATAAAGTTTAAAAACCGAAAAATAGAGAGATAAGAACAAGAAAGTTAAGGAATGAGTTCACCTTAGTGATGGTGGCGCCTTCTCCTTCAAGAATCAATGGTGTTCTTGAGCTCCTCAATGTCTCTTCCTTGCCTTTGTTGCTCCTCCCTCATAGCTCTTTGATCTTCTCTAATCTCATTGAGAATGATGGAGTGCTCTTGGTGTTCCACCCTTAATTGGTTCATGTCTTGACTTAATCCTTCTAGAGAAGTGTTGAGTTATTCCCAATAGTTGTTTGGAAGAAAATGCATCCCTTGAGGCATCTCAGGGATTTCTTGATGATGAGCTTCCTCATGCGTCTCTTGAGATTCATGGATGTCCTCTCTTGTTTGCTCCATCCTCTTCTTAGTGATGGGCTTGTCCTCTTCAATGAGGATGTCTCCTCCTATGACAACTCCACCTGAGTAGCATAGATGGCAAATGAGATGAGGAAAAGCTAGCCTTGCCAAGGTGGAGGGCTTTTCGGCTACTTTGTAGAATTCTAGAGAGATGACTTCATGAACTTCTACTTCCTCTCCAATCATGATGCTATGGATCATGATGGCCCGATCCACAGTTACTTCGGATCGGTTGCTAGTAGGGATGATGGAGCGTTGGATGAACTTCAACCATCCTCTAGCCACAGGCTTAAGGTCCAGTCTTTTTAATTGAACCAGCTTGCTTTTTGAGTCTCTTTTCCATTGAGCTCTTTCCACACATATGTCCATGAGGACTTGGTCCAACCTTTGATCAAAGTTGACCCTTCTAGTGTAGGGGCGTGCATCTTCTTGCATCATAGGCAAGTTGAACGCCAATCTTACATTTTCCGGACTGAAATCTAAGCATTTCCCCCGAACCATTGTAAGATAATACTTTGGGTTCGGGTTCATACTTTGATCATGGTTCCTAGTGATCCATGCATTGGCATAGAACTCTTGAACTATTAGGATTCCGACTTGTTGAATGGGGTTGGTAAGAACTTCCCAACCTCTTCATTGGATCTCATGTCAGATCTCCGGATACTCATTATTCTTGAGCATGAAAGGGACCTCAGGGATCACCTTCTTCTTGGCCACAACTTCATAGAAGTGGTCTTGATGGGCTTTTGTGATGAATCTCTCCATCTCCCATGACTCAGAGGTGGAAGCTTTTTTCTTCCCTTTCTTCTTTCTAGAGGTTTCTCCGGGCTTAGGTGCCATCAATGGTTATGGAAAAACAAAAAAAGCTATGCTTTTACCACACCAAACTTAGAATGTTGCTCGTCCTCGAGCAAAAGAAGAAAGAATAGATGATGAAGAAGAAGACATGGAGGAGATGGAGAGGAATGTGTATTCGGCCAAAGGGGAGAAGAAAGTGTTGTAGGTTCGGCAATTTAGGGTGGGTTTGGGTGGGAAAGAGATTTTGAATTTGAAGGTAGATGGGGATTATATGGGGTCCACAGATCCTGAAGTGTTCTTGTGGGGTCCACAGATCTTGAGGTGTTAAGGATGAATCATCCCTGCACCAATTAGGCATGTAAAACACTCTCTGCCTGCAATCCTGTCGTTTAACGCCAGACTGAAGTTTGTTTCTGGCGTTAAACACCCAAATGTAGCATGTATTTGGTGTTTAATGCCAGCCTGATGCTTGTTGCTGGCGTTAAACGCCAGCTTTTCTCAGGGTGCAATCCTAACATTTAAACGCCAGATTGCTGCTTGTTTCTGGTGTTCAATGCCAGATTCATGCTCTGTTCTGGTTGAACGCCAGCTAGATGCTCCTTACTGGCGTTTAAATGCCAGTAGGCTCTTCCTCTAGGGTGTGCTATTTTTTCTGCTATTTTTAATTCTGTTTTTAATTTTTGCAATTATTTTGTGACTCCACATGATCATGAACCTAATAAAACATAAAAGAACAATAGAAAATATAGATAAATAAAAATTGGGTTGCCTCCCAATAAGTGCTTCTTTAATGTCAATAGCTTGACAGTGAGCTCTCATGGAGCTTCACAGATTATCAGAGCATTGTTAAGACCTCCAAACACCAAACTTAGAGTTTAAATGTGGGAGTTCAACACCAAACTTAGAGTTTGTTTGTGGCCTCCCAACACCAAACTTAGAGTTTGACAGTGGGGGCTTTGTTTAACTCTGTATTGAGAGAAGCTTTTCATGCTTCCTCTCCATGTTTACAGAAGGATAGCTTTGAGCTTTAAACACAAGGTAGTCCCCATTCAATTGAAGGACTAGTTCACCTCTGTCAACATCAATCACAGCTCCTACTATGGCTAGGAAGGGTCTTCCAAGGATGATGCATTCATCCTCTTCCTTCCTAGTGTCTAGGATTATGAAATCAGCAGGGATGTAAAGGCCTTTAACCTTCACTAACACGTCCTCTACCAATCCATAAGCTTGTTTTATTGACTTATCTGCCATCTCTAATGAGATTCTTGCAGCTTGTACCTCAAAGATCCCCAGCTTCTCCATTACAGAGAGTGGCATAAGATTTATACCTGACCCCAGGTCACACAGAGCCTTCTCAAAGGTCATGGTGCCTATGGTACAGGGTATTAAGAATTTACTAGGATCTTGTTTCTTTTGAGGTAGAGTTTGCTGAGCCCATGTATCTAGTTCACTAATGAGCAAGGGAGGTTTACCTTTTCAAGTCTCATTACCAAACAACTTGGCATTCAGCTTCATGATGGCTCCTAGATATTGAGCAACTTGCTCTTCAGTTACATCTTCATCCTCTTCAGAGGAAGAATAGTTCTCAGAGCTCATGAATGGTAAAAGGAGGTTCAATGGAATCTTTATGGTCTCTAGGTGAGCCAGAGATTCCTTAGGTTCCTCAGTTTGGAACTCCTTTTTGTTTAGAGGACATCCAAGGAGGTCTTCCTCATTGGGATTCACGTCCTTCTCCTCCTTTGTGCATTTGGCTATATTGATTATATTAATGGCCTTGCACTCTCTTTTTGGATTCTCTTATTTATTACTTGGGAGAGTACTAGGAGGAGTTTCAATGATTTTCTTACTCAACTGGCCCACTTGTGCCTCCAAATTTCTAATGAAGGACCTTGTTTCACTCATGAAACTTAAAGTGGCCTTAGACAGATCAGAGACTATGTTTGCTAAGCTAGAGGGGCTCTGCTCAAAATTCTCAGTCTGTTGCTGAGAAGATGATGGAAAAGGCTTGCTATTGCTAAGCCTGTTTCTTCCACCATTATTAAAGCCTTGTTGAGACTTTTGTTGATCCTTCCATGAGAAATTTGGATGATTTCTTCATGAGGAATTATAGGTGTTTCCAGAAGGTTCACCCATGTAATTTACCTCTACCATTGCAGGGTTCTCAGGATCATAAGCTTCTTCTTCAAAAGATGCCTCTTTAGTACTGTTGGATGCATTTTGCCATCCATTCAGACTCTGAGAAATCACGTTGACTTGCTGAGTCAACATTTTATTCTAAGCCAATATGGCATTCAGAGCATCAATTTCAAGAACTCTCCTCTTCTGAGGCATCCCATTACTCAAGGATTCCTCTCCGAGGTGTACATGAATTAGTTATTTGCAACCATGTCAATGAGTTCTTGAGCTTTTGCAGGCGTTTTCTTTAGGTTAATGGATCCACCTGCAGAATGGTCCAGTGACATCTTAGAGAACCCAGGTAGACCATAATAGAATATATCCAAAATGGTCCACTCTAAAAGCATGTCAGAAGGACACTTTTTGGTCATCTGCTTGTATCTTTCCCAAGCTTCATAGGGGCTTTCATCATCTTTTAGCTTGAAGGTCTGAACATCCACTCTAAAGTTGCTCAGCTTTTAAGGAGGAAAGAACTTGGCCAAGAAGGCCGTGACCAGCTTATCCCAAGAGTCCAGGCTATCTTTAGGTTGTGAGTCCAACCATGTTCTAGCTCTGTCTCTTACAGCAAGAGGGAAAAGCATGAGCCTGTAGACTTCAGGATCTACTCCATTAGTCTTAACAGTCTCACAGATCTGTAAGAACTCAGTTAAAAACTGGTAGGGATCTTCTGATGGAAGTCCATGAAACTTGCAGTTTTGTTGCATTAGAGCAACTAGTTGAGGTTTCAGCTCAAAATTGTTTGCTCCAATGGCAGGGATTGAGATGCTTCTTCCATCAAATTTGGAAGTAGGTGTAGTATAGTCACCAAGCATCCTCCTTGCGCCTCCACCATTGTTATTGGGTTCGGCCATGTCTCTCTCTTTTTCGAGATTCTCTATAAGGTTTTCTCTTGATTGTTGTGCTTTAGCTTCTCTTATCTTCTTCTTCAGAGTCCTTTCAGGTTCAGGATCTGCTTCAACGAGAATGTCCTTGTCCTTGCTCCTGCTCATATGAAAAAGAAGAGAACAGAAAAGAAAGAAGAATCCTCTATGTTACAGTATAGAGATTCCTTTATGTGAGTAGAAGAAGAAGAATAGAAGAAGGAGAAGAGAGAAATTCGAACACAGAGAAGAAGAAAGGGTTCGAATTTTTAAGATGAAGAGAAGAGTGCTAGTAATTAAATAAATAAATAGAAGAAGGTGGGGGAGAGAGAAATTCGAAAATTAACTAAAATAAAAGAAAAGTATTAAAGTTAAAATTCGAAAATTAAGAAAAGGAATAAAATAAAAATAAAAATTTGAAACAATTAGTTAAAAAAAATAATTTTGAGAAAGAGTGAGGTAATTTTCGAAAATTAGAGAGAGGAAAGTAGTTGGGTGGTTTTGAAAAAAGATAAGAAACAAGAAAAAAGTCAATTAGTTAGTTGAAAAAAAGAGATTTGGAAATCAATTTTGAAGAGATAAGAAGTTAGAAAAGATTTTTGAAATCAATTTTGAAAAAGATATTTTGAAAAGATATGATTGAAAAAGATATTTTGAAAAAGATTTGATTTTTAAAATTAAAATTGATTACTTGACTAACAAGAAACTAAAAGATACGACTCTAGAATTTAAAGATTGAACCTTTCTTAACAAGAAAGTGACAAACTTCAAATTTTTTGAATCAATCACATTAATTGTTAGTAAAGTTTTCGAAATTTTGAAATAAAGATAAGAAAAAGATTTTGAAAATAAACTTTAAAAATTCTCAAAAATAATAAAAAAATGAAAAAGATTTGATTTTTTGAAAAGGATTTTGAAAAGATAGGGTTTTTTTTAAATTGAAAATTTGACTTGACTTATAAGAAATAGCTAAGTTTTAAAAATTTTTGACTAAGTCAACTCAAATTTTTGAAAATTATGAGAAAAATAAGGAAAAGATATATTTTTTATTTTTGAATTTTTAATGAGGAGAGAGAAAAACACAAATATGACCCAAAACATAAAAATTTTGGATCAAAACACTTAATGCATCCAAGAACACTATGAATGTCAAGATGAACACTAAGAACACTTTGAAGATCAAGATGAACATCAAGACTTATTTTTGAAAAATTTTCAACAAAAGAAAAACATGCAAGACACCAAACTTAGAAATTTTTCATATTTAGACACTAAGAATTCAAAAATGCATATGAGAAACAACAAAAAACAAAAACAAGAAAATATCAAGATCAAACAAGAAGACTTACCAATAACAACTTGAAGATCATGAAAAATACCATGCATCAGTTTTCGAAAAATGCACAAATTTTTAAAGACATGCAATTGACACCAAACTTTAAAATTGACACTAGACTCAAACAAGAAACACAAAATATTTTTGGTTTTTATGATTTTATTAAGATTTTTTTTGTATTTTTTATTTTTCTTCGAAAATAAACTTTAGAAAAATGAAAAAGAGAAAAAAAAATTTTTGAATGATTTTTGAAAACTTTTTAAAAATAAAATTACCTAATCTGAGCAACAAGATGAATCATCAGTTGTCCAAACACGAACAATCCCCGGCAACAGCGCCAAAAACTTGGTGCGCGTAAATTGCGATCATCAACAATGGCGCCAATGGACTTGAAGCTCTCAAACGTGAATCACACTTTGTCACAACTTCGCACAACTATCCAGCAAGTGCACTGGGTCGTCCAAATAATACCTTACGTGAGTAAGGGTCGATCCCACGGAGATTGTTGATATGAAGCAAGCTATGATCATCTTGTAAATCTCAGTTAGGCGGATTCAAATGGTTATAATGGTTTTTGAAAATAAAGAAAGATAAATCATGAAATAAAGATAGAAATACTTATGTAATTCATAGGTGGGAATTTTAGATAAGTGTATGGAGATGCTGTGTTCCTTCTGAATCGCTGCTTTCCTACTGCTTTCATCCAATTCTTCTTACTCCTTTCCATGGCAAGCTGTATGTAGGGCATCACCGTTGTCAATGGCTACTTCCCATCCTCTCAGTGAAAATGGTCCAAATGCTCTTGTCACAGCACAGCTAATCATCTGTCGGTTCTCGATCATGTCGGAATAGAATCCATTGATTCTTTTGCGTCTGTCACTACGCCCAACAATCGCGAGTTTGAAGCTCGTCACAGTCATTCAATCCCTGAATCCTACTTGGAATACCACAGAAAAGGTTTAGACTTTCCGGATTCTCAAGAATGGCCGCCAATAATTCTAGCTTATACCACGAAGATTCTGATTATGGAATCCAAGAGATACTCGCTCGTTCTAAGGTAGATCGGAAGTGGTTGTCAGTCATGCGTTCATAGGTAAGAATGATGATGAATGTCACGGATCATCACATTCATCATGTTGAAGTGCAGCGAATATCTTAGAACAAGAATAATCTAAATTGAATAGAAAATAGTAGTACTTGCATTAATACTTGAGGTCCAATAGAGCTCCACACCTTAATCTATGGTGTGTAGAAACTCCACCATTTAAAATACATAAGTGATCAAGTTTCAGGCATGGCCGAATGGGTTAAACGCCAAGAAAGATACCAAGATGTCTAATACAATAGTAAAATGTCCTATTTATACTAGACTAGTTACTAGGGTTTACAGAAATATGTCTAAATGCAGAAATCCACTTCCACGGCCCACTTTGGTGTGTGCTTGGGCTGAGCTTGAGCTTTACACATGCAGAGGCTTTTTTTGGAGTTAAACGCCAAGTTGTAATATGTTTTTGGCGTTTAACTCTAGTTTGTGACATGTTTTTGGCGTTTTACTCCAGAATGCAGCATGAAACTGGCGTTGAACGCCAGTTTGCATCGTCTAAACTCGAACAAAGTATGGAACATTATATATTGCTGGAAATCCCTGGATGTCTACTTTTCAACGCAGTTAAGACCGCGCCATTTGGAGTTCTGTAGCTCCAAAAAATCCATTTCGAGTGCAGGGAGGTCAGAATCCAACAGTATCAGCAGTCCTTTGTCAGCCTCCTATCAGATTTTTGCTCAGGTCCCTCAATTTCAGCCAGAAAATATCTGAATTCACAGAAAAATACACAAACTAATAGTAAAGTCCAGAAATGTGATTTTTGCATAAAAACTAATAAAAACATCCCTAAAAGTAGCTAGATCCTACTAAAAACTACCTAAAAATAATGCCAAAAAGCGTATAAATTATCCACTCATCGATAAGAAGTTAGAAAAGAATTTGAAATCAAATTTTTGAAAAAGATATTATTTGAAAAAGATATGATGGAAAAGATTTGATTTTTAAAATTAAAATTGATTACTTGACTAACAAGAAACTAAAAGATATGATTCTAGAATTTAAAGATTGAACCTTTCTTAACAAGAAAGTAACAAACTTCAATTTTTGAATCAATCACATTAATTGTTAGTAAACTTTTTGAACATATGAAGTGAAATTAAGAAAAAAATTTTGAAAAACAATTTTAAAAATTTTTGGACATTAATAAGAAAAATGAAAAAGATTTGATTTTTGAAAAAGATTTTGAAAAGATAGGATTTTAAAAATTGAAATCCTGACTTGACTAACAAGAAACAACTTATTTTAAAAAATTTTTAACTTAGTCAACCCAAAGATTTTGAAATTTATGAGTAAAATAAGGAAAAGATATTTTTTTTTATTTTTGAATTTTTAATGAGGAGAGAGAAAAACACAAATATGACCTAAAACATGAAAATTTTGGATCAAAACCAATGATGCATGCAAGAACACTATGAATGTCAAGATGAACACCAAGAACACTTTGAAGATCAAGATGAACATCAAGACTTATTTTTGAAAAATTTTCAAGAAAAGAGAAACATGCAAGACACCAAACTTAGAAATTTTTCATGCTCAGACACTATGAATGCAAAGATGCATATGAAAAACAACAAAAGACACAAAACAAGAAAATTTAAAGATCAAACAAGAAGACTTGTCAAGAACAACTTGAAGATCATGAAGAACACCATGCATGAATTTTTTGAAAGAATGCATAAATTTAAAAAAAACATGCAATTCACACCAAACTTAAAAATTGACACTAAATTCAAATAAGAAACACAAAATATTTTTGGTTTTTATGATTTTAAAAATTTTTTGGGTTTTTCGGAAATTATATATATTTTTTTTGAAAATATGAAAACAAATAAAAATTTTTGAAAGATTTTTGAAAACTTTTTGAATAGAAAATTACCTAATCTGAGCAACAAGATGAATCGTCAGTTGTCCAAACTCAAAAAATCCTCGGCAACGGCGCCAAAAACTTGGTACACGAAATTGTGATCATCAACAATGCCGTCAACAACTTGGAGCTCTCAAACGTGAATCAGACTTTGTCACAACTTCGCACAACTAACCAGCAAGTGCACTGGGTCATCCAAGTAATACCTTACGTGAGTAAGGGTCGATCCCACGAAGATTGTCGGTGTGAAGCAAGCTATGGTCATCTTGTAAATCTCAGTCAGGCAGATTCAAAAGGTTATAATGGTTTTCGAATATAAAGATAAATAAAGCATAAAATAGCGATAGAGATACTTATGTAATTAATTGGTGGGAATTTCAGATAAGCGCATGAAGATACTGTGTTCCTTCTGAATCTCTGCTTTCCTACTGCTTTCATCCAATCATTCTTACTCCTTTCCATAGCAAGCTGTCTGTTGGGTTTCACCGTTGTTAGTGGCTATTTCCCGTCCTCTTAGTGAAAATGGTCCAAATACTCTGTCACAGCATGGCTAATCATCTGTTGATTTTCGATCATAATGGAATAGGATCCATTGATCATTTTGCGTCTGTCACTACGCCCAACACTCGTGAGTTTGAAGCTCGTCACAGTTATCCCATCTCAGATACTACTCAGAATACCACAGACAAGGTTTAGACTTTCCGGATCTTAGGAATGGCCGCCAATAATTCTAGCTTATACCACAAAGACTTCGATCTTTCCGAATGGAGGCTAAGAGATACGCGCTCGATCTAAGGTAGAACGGAAGTGGTTGTCAGGCACGCGTTCATAGGTGAGAATGATGATGAGTGTCACGGATCATCAAATTCATCATGTTGAAGTGCAGCGAATATCTTAGAATAAGAATAAGCATGAATTGAATAGAAGAATAGTAGTAGTTGCATTAATACTCGAGGAACAGCAAAGCTCCACACCTTAATCTATGGTGTGTAGAAACTCCACCGTTGAAAATACATAAGAACAAGGTCTAGGCATGGCCGAATGGCCAGCCTCCCTAAAATGGCATATGAATTCAAAAATAGGGAAAAGACCCATGGTCAAAAAGACACTCAATACAATAGTAAAAAGTTCTATTTATACTAAACTAGTTACTAGGATTTAAAGAAATGTCTTAGTGCAGAAATCCACTTCCGGGGCCCACTTTGGTGTGTGCTTGGGCTGAGCTTGAGCTTTACACATGCAGAGACTTCTCTTGGAGTTAAACGCCAAGTTGTAATGTGTTTTTGGCGTTTAACTCTGGTTTGTGACGTGTTTCTGGCGTTTTACTCTAGAATGCAGCATGGAACCGGCGTTGAACGCCAATTTGCGTTGTCTAAACTTGAATAAAGTGTGGACTATTATATATTGCTGGAAATCCCTGGATGTATAATTTCCAACGCAATTGACGGCATGCCATTTGGAGTACTGTAGCTCCAAAAAATCTATTTCGAGTGCAGGGAGGTCAGAATCCAACAATATCAGCAGTCCTTTTTCAGCCTGAATCAAATTTTTGCTCAAATCCCTCAATTTCAACCAGAAAATACCTGAAATCACAGAAAAATACACAAACTCATAGTAAAATCCAGAAATATGAATTTTGCATAAAAACTAATAAAAACAACCCTAAAAATAGCTAGATCCTACTAAAAACTACCTAAAAACAATGCCAAAAAGCGTATAAATTATCCGCTCATCAGAGATAGAGAGAGAATAAGAAGAATTCGAACACAGAGATAGGGAGAGGGTTCGAATTATTAGATGACTAGAAGAGAAATGTTAGTAAATAAATAGAATAAATAGAATAAATAGAAAGAGATAAGAGAGAGAGTATTCGAATTTTAAGAAGAGGAAAAAGAAAAATATTTTTATTTTTATTTAATTAATTAAGTTAGTTTCAAAGATTTGAAAAAAAAAGAAATACAAGAAAATTAAAAACTAAAACAATTAGTTAATTAAAAAGATTTTTGAAAAAGTGGTTAGTGATTTTCGAAAATTAGAAGTAAAAAAGTAGTTAGGTGGTTTTGAAAAAGATAAGAAGTAGTAAACTTTTTAAAATTAAAACAAACAAGTCATGTAGTTAGTTGAAAAATATTTGAAAATAAATTTTGAAAAGATAAGAAGTTAGAAAAAGATTTTGAAATTAAAATTTTAAAAAGATATGTTTAAATTTATTTTGAAAAAGAAATTAAAAAGATTTGATTTTTAAAATTAAAGTTGATGACTTGACTAACAAGAAACTAAAAGATATGATTCTAGAATTTAAAGATTGAACCTTTCTTAATAAGAAAGTAACAAACTTGAAATTTTTGAATCAAAACATTAATTATTAGCAAGGATTTTTGAAAATATGAAATAAAATTAAGAAAAAGATTTTGAAAAACTTAGTTTCAAAATTTTCGAAAACATTAAAAGAAAAATGAAAAAGATTTTGAAAAATTTTAAGAATGAAATTCGAAAATCATAAAAAAATGAAAAAGAATTGATTTTGAAAAAATTTGAAAAGATAAAGTTTTTAAATTGAAATTTTGACTTGACTAACAAGAAACAACTAAATTTTAAAAATTTTTGACCAAGTCAACTCAAGATTTCGAAAATTATGAGAAGATATTTTTTTTTATTTTTGAATTTTTAATGAGGAGAGAGAAAAACAACAAAATGAAACAAAACATAAAAATTTAAGATCAAAACAAATAACGCATGCAAGAACACTTTGAATGTCAAGATGAACACCAAGAACACTTTAAAGATCATGATGAACATCAGGAACATATTTTTGAAAATTTTTAAGAAAAGAAAGACATGCAAAACACCAAACTTAAGAACTTTTGTACTAGGGACACTAATAATTCGAAAATGCATAAGAAAAACAAGAAAAAACACAAAACAAGAAAGTAAAGATCAAACAAGGAAAATCATCAAGAACAATTTGAAGATCACAGAAGAACACAATGCATGAATTTTTGAAAATATAAGAAAAATTAAAAACATGTAGTTGACACCAAACGTAAAATTTTACACTAGACTCAACAAGAAACAAGAAAAAAATTTTTGCTTTTATGATTTTATTAATTTTTTTCTTTTTTTAAAAAAACTTTTTGAAAAGAAAATAAAGGTTGAAACAAGAAAGAAGGTTACCTAATCTAAGCAACAAGATGAACCGTCAGTTGTCCAAAGTCGAACAATCCCTGGAAATGGCGCCAAAACTTGGTGCACGGAATTGTGATCACACTTTTCACAACTCCGGTACAACTAACCAGCAAGTGCATTGGGTCGTCCAAGTAATAAAACCTAACGCAAGTAAGGGTCGATCCCACGGAGTGACGAATGGATTTTTGACGGTTTAGAATTCACAAATGAATTCTCGTTGCAAGTATAGTTTCTAAACCAATCATTAATCCTTTCATACAAAAAGTGTTTGTCACTAAAACAAACCCCTAAATTTATAAACCGAAGTATTGAACCTCGGGTCGTTCTCCCTAGGAATTGTAATGAAGTGTCTTGTTATTGGTTGTGAGTTATTTTGGGGTTTTGATAAGAAGCATGAAAGATAAATGACAAGAAAGTAAACTAAGGCCTAAAAAGATCTTGGCAAGGGTTGGTGGTCAAGGATCTCTATCCTAATCACTAACCACAATATGAGAATTGGCAAGGATTAATCTCATTAAATCATCCTCTAACTAATAGCAAAGGAAAGTCAAATGAGCTATATCAATCCTAGTCCATAAGTCCTAACTCTCCACTAATTCAAGTAGTGAGAACTAGAGTAAATGGCTCCCAATCATCAATTACTTGGACATTAGTAACTCAAGAGTTCCTAAGTTACCTTTCCAAGCCAAGAGTATAAAATTCTACTCTAAAATCCAACCAAGCATTTCATCAAACACTTGGAGGGCATAAAAGGAAAACATAGTAAATCAACAACAAGAACAAAATCTAACAACAATTATTGCAAGGAATTAATAACAACAAATTAAAAGGAACACAATTATTATGATTTACCTTGAATTGAATTGAAAG
>NC_029777.3:61763326-61763650 GCF_000817695.3 Arachis duranensis
GGACTTGTAGCTTTTTGCTTCTGAACAGTTTTGGCATCTCACTTTTTCCTTTGTAGTTTAGAGTGATTGGCTTCTCTAGGACCTTAGAATTTCGGATAGTGTTATTGACTTTCCTAGTTAAGCATGTTGATTCTTGAACACAGCTACTTATGAGTCTTGGCTGTGGCCCTAAGCACTTTGTCTTCCAGTATTACCACAGGATACACAAATGCCACAGACACATAACTGCGTGAAGCTTTTCAGATTGTGACTCAGCTTTGCTAAAGTCCCCAGTTAGTGGTGTCCAGAGCTCTTAAGCACACTCTTTTGGATCACGACTTTAAC
>NC_029777.3:61767650-61768400 GCF_000817695.3 Arachis duranensis
TTCTAGGCCTTTTCGGCCTTTAGGTTTTGGGCTGCGTTCCTTTTGATGGGCCTTCCTTGCTTTATTGACCCGAGGTCCGACCTTTAGGCGTGAGCCTTAGGACGAGGTCGGACCTTTCATGAATTTGCCGAGTTAGAGGAGCCCGGTTAGGGTATGAACAGTGCCCCTGCCCGAGTTCGTCCTTTTTGGGAGGTCGAGCTCGGGCATAGTAGTTTTTCAAAATTCAAAAAATGGCCGTTCCTGCATTTATTGCATTTTACCGTTTCTCCTCGATTTCCGTTCGGGCTCTGTGAAGGCATTATTTATTTGCTCCCTTCCTTTTTCTTCGTTTATTCTGTTCCCTTCCTGTTTTTCTAAGTTTCGCCATCTCCTTTTTCGAGCACCGTTTCTTCTTTCTCTTTGTTCTTCTTCCCCGAATCTTTCCGTGTGTCTTTCCGGGGTTTCCTCTGCGCCGCCGTTCCGTTCTCCTTGCTTCGGAGCTCGTCGTCTTCATTTCTTTCTTCCAGGTTTGCTCCCATCTCTTTTCTTGTGCACATATGCTTCTGTTCTTTTGTGTGGCTCTTTGTTTGTTTCTTTTTCTTTTATGCCTGGGTTGCCCCGAAAGAGGCGCCGCCATTGCTTGTTTGTTTGTATATGGGGGGCTCTTTTTGTTTTCTGGTGTTTTGTTCCGGGCTGCCGCATTTTCTTCGTTCGGGTTTTTGTTTCTTGCTTTGCTGAATGGGTTTTCGCTGTCTACTTTATGTGATTTTT
>NC_029777.3:61779167-61780737 GCF_000817695.3 Arachis duranensis
AGTATATGGCGCGGAGTTGTGTCCGGATGGCTAGTCTTCATGCTGCTATTGCCCGGGAGTTCAAGAAATCCCCCATTGGTGTGACTAGCTCCCGACTTGAGAAGGCTCAGTCTGAGTTCGAGAGGATTAGTGAGCTGAAGGCTGCTAGGATTACTGAGCTGGAGGCCTCTTTGGAGAAAGAGAAAGCTAAAGCTACCGCGGCTGTGGCGGCAGCGAAAGCATCTGAGGAGATGGCGAAGGCGGCGACGGAGAATTATACTCGGATATATGCCGAGCTTGTGGAGACAAGGGAGAAGTTGCAATCTGCTCAGGATGATTTTTACGAGCTAGAAGGTCATGTGGCTAAGGGTATGGATGCTATGTTTGAAAATTTGAAGGCTCAGGTCCGGGTTCTTGCTCCTGACCTGGATCTGAGCTTATTCAGTACGGATAACGTTGTTGTGGAGGGAAAGATTGTTCCTGCTCCCAACGAGGATGAGGTTCCGGTGTCTGACCCCAAAGTTCCGGTTGCGAACCCAACTTCACCTTTGGCCGGGAATGGATCTGGTGTGGAGGTTTTAAACCGGGATGACGGTGCCGTTGATGCAGTCCCGATTTCTATGTTTCCTCCGCAGCCTTCTGTTGATGTGGAGTCCGGAAAGGACCTTGATCCTCTGTAATCTTTTATTTTTGGTTTTTTGCCCGGCCTGTGGGATCTTTTGTTTTTGGATGGTTTCTATGAACGCTTTGGACGCCTTTTTGCTATTAGCTACTTGCAGTAACTTTTTAGCTTATTATGCGGTGTTTTGTTCGCGCTTTGACTTTTTGTTCCACTTTTATGCTTTTTAGTTGTTTTTGGATAACAACCTTTTAGCTAGCGCTTGAAACTTTTGTTTTACCTCTTCCTTCGATTTCGTTTTTTTGCTTGTACTTTTTAGTTGTTTTTGTATAGCAACTTTTTAGTAAGCGTTTGTCGAAATCTTTGCTTTCGCCGTTTTAAGGCTTCTTTTTTGGGTCCGGGCTTTTTCTCGGACCTCGGGCGTTCGAGTACCTCCCTTTGTTGGGTCCGACCTCGTTGTTGGTCGGCCTTTTAAGTTATTTTTACTTCTTGGCAAATGATTTTTTGCGTTTTGCCGAGCATAAATTAATGCGCCTTGGCGGGGTACTTTCTAGGATTTGTTTCATCATGAGGAAGAAGAAAAGAAAATAGAAAAATTTGATTAGTATTAAAAAAGAAAGAATATTTACAGAGTGTTTACCCTTGACTAGGTCGGGTGCCTGTGCTTGACCGGGTGTCTCGTTAAAAAACCCTTGCAGGGAAAAAGAGTACACCTCGGGTTAAATTTTTCTAGCTGTAGTACCGTCTTAGATTACAGGCGTGCCAGGCCCTGGGCAGCTCATTGCCTTCTAGGTCGGATATTTTGTAATAGCCTGTCCCTAAGACTTCTGTTACCTTGTAGGGTCCTTTCCAATTTGCAGCTAGCTTTCCTTCTCCCGAATTTTGTGTTCCGATGTCATTTCGGATTAGAATCAGGTCGTGAATGGAGAAGATTCGCTTTATTACTTTCTGATTGTATCTGAGGGCCGTTCG
>NC_029777.3:61785972-61786929 GCF_000817695.3 Arachis duranensis
TGTTCCGGGGGTTACCTGAAACGTGTAGCTCGGTCGTCTTGAAAGGCCCGAGGTGGGGGGTTCAGGGACCCGAGCTTGATATGTGGAGTGGTTGGTGGTTGTACCTGCAATGACACTCCGATGCTTAAGTTAGCATGGGTCCAAGCAGATATGTGTAGAATGTGGAATGAATGCCATACCTGGGTGCTCCAGTGTATTTATAGTAGTTGGCCGTGATCTTCCCTGGATAAGATATTCTTATCTTATCTTATCTTTGGGAGTTTTATCTCTATCTTTGTGGAACCGCCTTTTCTAGGCCTTTTCGGCCTTTAGGTTTTGGGCTGCGTTCCTTTTGATGGGCCTTCCTTGCTTTATTGACCCGAGGTCCGACCTTTAGGCGTGAGCCTTAGGACGAGGTCGGACCTTTCATGAATTTGCCGAGTTGGAGGAGCCCGGTCAGGGTATGAACAGGGTCCATTCTGAAAACATGTCAGATGGACACCTTTTGGTCAACTGCTTGTATCTTTCCCAAGCTTCATAGAGGGATTCACCATCTTTTTGTTTGAAGGTTTGAACATCCACTCTCAGCTTGCTCAGCTTTTGAGGAGGAAAGAATTTATCTAAGAAAGCAGTGACCAGCTTATCCCAGGAGTCCAAGGTATCCTTAGGTTGTGAATCCAACCATATTCTAGCTCTGTCTCTTACAGCAAAAGGGAAAAGCATGAGTCTGTAGACTTCAGGATCAACTCCATTCGTCTTTACAATCTCACAGATCTGCAAGAACTCAATTAAAAACTGATAAGGATCTTCAGATGGAAGTCCATGAAACTTGCAGTTTTGTTGCATTAAAGCAACTAGCTGAGGTTTCAACTCAAAGTTATTGGCTCCAATGGCAGGAAAGGAGATGCTTCTTCCATCAAACTTGGACGTTGGCTTTGTGAAGTCACCAAGCATTCTCCTTGCATTATTATTATTATT
>NC_029777.3:61787175-61787487 GCF_000817695.3 Arachis duranensis
TTAAAATTTAAAACAAAAAGAATTTTTGAAAAAGAGAGGGAGAATTTTCGAAAACTAGAGAGGGAAAAGTAGTTAGGTGGTTTTGAAAAAGATAAGAAACAAACAAAAAGTTAGTTAGTTGATTGAAAAAGATTTGAAATCACATTTTGAAAAAGATAAGAAGATAAGAAGTTAGATAAGATATTTTGAAATCAAATTTTGAAAAAGATAAAGTTTTTGAAAAAGATAAGATAAAAAGATAAAGATTTTTAAGAAAAAGATATTTTGAAAAAGATTTAATTTTTAAAATTACTTAACTAACAAGAAACTACA
>NC_029777.3:61787712-61838769 GCF_000817695.3 Arachis duranensis
ATAGAAAAAATGAAAAAGATATGATTTTTGAAAAAGATTTTGAAAAGATAAGATTTTTAAAATTGAAATTTTGACTTGACTAGTAAGAAACAACTAATTTTAAAAAATTTTTGACCAAGTCAACCCAAAATTTCGAAAATTTGGAGAAAAATAAGGAAAAGATATTTTTTTGATTTTTAAATTTTTAATTATGAGAGAGAAAAACAACAAAAATACTCAATGCATGAAATTTTTAGATCAAAACAATGAATGCATGCAAGAATGCTATGAATGTCAAGATGAACATCAAGAACACTTTGAAGATCATGATGAACATCAAGAACATTATTTTGAAAAAAATTTTGATGCAAAGAAAACATCAAGACACCAAACTTAGAAATCTTTAATGCATGGAAAATATGAATGCAAAAGTGCACATGAAAAACAACAAACAACACAAAACAAGAATTCATCAAGATCAAACAAGAAGACTTGTCAAGAACAACTTGAAGATCATGAAGAACACTATGAATACATGAGATTTTCGAAAAAAATGCAAGAAAAATTTTAAAAGCATGCAATTGACACCAAACTTAAAAATTAACACAAGATTCAAACAAGAAACACAAAATATTTTTGATTTTTATGATTTTCTAATTTTTTTGTATTTTTATTAAATTTTTTTCGAAAAATTTTTTGGAGAAAACGAAAAAGAAAAGAAAAATTTTGAAAAAGATTTTTGAAAAGAAAATTACCTAATCTGAGCAACAAGATGAACCGTCAGTTGTCCATAATCGAACAATCCCCGGCAACGGCGCCAAAAACTTGGTGGACGAAATTGTGATACAAGAGTTCCAGGCACTGTTAGAGAAGCTTTTTCTTTCCACAACTCTGTTCAACTTAACCAGCAAGTGTACTGGGTCATCCAAGTAATACCTTACGTGAGTAAGGGTCGATCCCACAGAGATTGTTGGTATGAAGCAAGCTATGGTCACCTTGTGAATGGCAGTACGGGACTTAGATTTAGAATTAAGTTAAGTTAGGTTCAGATACTCTTAGTAAACCACCTTTTATAGCTACTGTTTAATACTTTAAGCTCTATAATCTGAGTGTCGGAGTTCTAGGATTGCCTTTGGCATTTCCAGGACCTTATATATTATGTGTTTGGCACCTTTACCATACTGAGAACCTCTGCTTCTCACCCCATACTATGTTTCAGATGCAGGTCGAGAGACATCTCGTTAGGCGTCTGGACCCCTGAAACGAAGTGGTTACTGGGTTATTTTTTTGTACAGTGATATATATACGTGTATTTGGCTTTCTCTCTGCATAACTTGTTCTTTTTATCCCCTTAGAGGTTCTTTTGATTCTTTTGCGTCTGTCACTAACGCCCAGTAGGTTGCAAGTTTGAAGCACGTCACAGTCATTCATTACTGGATTCCTACTCGGAATACCACAGACAAGGTTAGACTTTCCGGATCCTCATAAATGCCGCCATCTATCTAGCTTATACCACGAGGATTCTGTTGGGGAATCTAAGAGATATACATTCAAGCTCTTGTTGCATGTAGAACGGAAGTGGTTGTCGATCACGTGCGTTCATAAGTGAGAATGATAATGAGGGTTACTTATCATCACATTCATCATGTTCTTGGGTACGAATGAATATCTTGGAATAAGAATAAGAGAGATTTGAATAAAAGAATATAGAACTTCATTAATACTTGAGGTACAGCAGAGCTCCACACCCTTAATCTATGGTGTGCAGAAACTCCACCGTTGAAAATACATAAGTAAAAGATTCAGGTATGGCCGAATGGCCAGCCCCCTAAAACGTGATCAATGATCTCCTAAGATGAAGAATAAAACAAAACTGAGACCAAAGATGAAACGTGGTCAAAAGACATCTAATACAATAGATAAACCATGACGTTTTTCTGGCGTTTAACTCCAGATAGCAGCGTGTACTTGGCGTTCAACGCCAAGTTACGTCGTCATTCTTCGAATAAAGTATGGACTATTATATATTGCTGGAAAGCTCTGGATGTCTACTTTCCAACGCCGTTGAGAGCGCGCCAATTGGAGTTCTGTAGCTCCAGAAAATCCATTTCGAGTGCAGGGAGGTCAGATTCCAACAGCATCAGCAGTCCTTTTGTCAGCCTTTTTCAGAGTTTTGCTCAAGTCCCTCAATTTCAGCCAGAATTTACCTGAAATCACAGAGAAACACACAAACTCATAGTAAAGTCCAGAAATGTGAATTTAACATAAAAACTAATGAAAACATCCATAAAAGTAGCTCTAACTTACTAAAAACTACCTAAAAACAATGCCAAAAAGCGTATAAATTATCCGCTCATCAGCTACCATCCATCCTCTCAGTGAAAATAGTCCAGCTATAGTTTCTGTACGGCTAATCAACTCTCGGATTTCTCGTCCCGGATGAAAAATACTAGGCACAGCTACCGCATGGCTAATCATCTGTCGGTTTTCACTTGTGTCAGAATAGGATCTCTCTATCCTTTTTCACACTGTCACTGCGCCCAACATTCGTGAGTTTGAAGCTTGTCACAGTCATCCCGTCCCAGATCCTACTCAAAATACCACAGACAAGGTTTAGACTTTCCGAATCTCGGGAATGCTGCCAATTGGTTCTAGCCTATACCACAAAGATTTTAATCTCACAGTTTCAAATACTCTGTTGTTAGGAGAGGCAAGTCAAATTTGTGGATCAGAGATCCTAGAGACTATACTTTGGCTATCATCCAATGACTACGTTGAACATCATGTAGACCGCTTGTGGTTGTCAAACACGCGGATCTTGGCTAAGCGAGTAACGAAGATAATGGGTGATTGTCACGGGTCACCCCTTCATTCTGACTTAACTGAATTAAGTACGAGAGTATATCTTGGAGAAGAAGTAAGCGTGATATGAAAGAGAAACAATAATACTTGCATTAATTTATGAAGAACAGCAGAGCTCCGCACCTTAATCTATGAGGTGTAGAAACTCCACCATTGGAAAATACATAAGAGAAAAAGGTCTAGGCATAGCCAAATGGCCAACCTCCCCAAATGTGAAAAATGGCATAATCTGATGCGAATACAATAGTAAAAGGTGCTATTTATACTAAACTAGTTACTAAAGATAGTGCAGAAATCCACTTCCGGGACCCACTTGGTGTGTGCTTGGGCTGCGCATTGAGCTTTACAGGTGCATAGACTTTTCCTCGAGTTAAACATCAGCTTGGATGCCAGTTTGGGCATTTATCTCCAGTTCTGGTGCCAGTTCCGGCGTTTTATGCCAGAAAAGGGTCTGTAGCTGGCGTTGAACGCCAGTTTGGGCCATCAAATCTCGAGCAAAGTATTAACTATTATACATTTCTGGAAAGCCCAAGATGTTAGCCTTCCAAATCAATTGAGAACGTGCCGATTGGACTTCTGTAGCTCTAGAAAAACGCGTTTGAGTGCAGGGAGGTCAGAATCCAACAGCATCTGCAGTCTTTTCTCAACCTCTGAATCAGATTTTTGCTCATGTCCCTAAATTTCAGCCATAAAATACCTGAAATTATAGAAAAACACACAAACTCATAGTAAAGTCTAGAAATTTGATTTTTTCATAAAAACTAATAAAATTATAATAAAAAATGAATAAAACATGCTAAAAGCTACCTAAAAACAATGCCAAAAAGCGTATAAATTATCCGCTCATCACTCGGCTTTGGAGGAAGAACCTCCATTGCCTTCCAAAGAACTCAATACTTTAGTTCAGCAGATGCTACCTCAGAAGCTTCCAGATCCCGGACGCTTCTTAATTCCTTGCACCATAGGCACCATGACCTTTGAAAAGGCTCTGTGTGACCTTGGGTCAAGTATAAACCTCATGTCTCTCTCTGTAATGGAGAAATTAAAAATCTTTGAGGTACAAGCTGCAAACATCTCACTAGAGATGGCAGACAAGTCAATGAAGAGGTCATGTGGCTTAGTAAAGGATGTATTGGTAAAGGTTAAAGACCACTATATCCCTGCAAACTTCATAGTCTTGGATATTGGAGAGGATAAGGATGAATCTATCATCCTCGGAAGACCTTTCCTAGCCACTACAAATGCCATGATTAATGTGGCAAAGGGAGAAATGGTCTTCCAAATAGGAAAAGACTACATCTTGTTCAAGATGCCCGAACCCAACTCCCTACCTAAAAGAGAGATAACTGTGCAACACTTAGTGTTTCAACCATCTCTTCCAGTGCAGAGCTTTACTAAGCCCCCAAACACCAATTCTAAGTTTGGTGTTGGGTAGCCGTTAATAACCACTATGAACAAAGGTACTAGGAACAAAGTACCTAAAGGCTGGAGGGACAAGAAGGTCCCCACTAAAGGCCTCTCACCTGGCATAAGAGTTGTCTTCTGGTGCACGAATTCCCACAGTTCATACAACTGAACCAGCAAGTGCAATGGGTTATGCAAGTAATACCTGAGCGATTCAGGGTCGATCCCATGAGGATTGTAGTTTGAAGCAAGCTATGGTTATCTTGTAGGTCTTGGTCAGGCAGATAGAAAATTTGCTATTGTTTGAATGCATAAAAGTGAAATAGAGTATAAAATACTTTGTGAATTCGAATGTAACCAATGATAAGAAGATGGTTAAGGCTTGGAGATGCTTTATCCTTCTGGATTAACTCTGGTCTTACTGTCTTCTTCAACTGTGAGTGATATCTTCTATGGCAAGCTGTATGTGATCGACACCGGTTCAGAGGTCGCCAATGCTCCTCCAGGTCTGAACCCCAGGGTTAGCGTGGATCCATTCTGATTGAAGGTGAAGCTCATGTAGTGCATTCTCTTTCATGATCTTACTTAAAACGTCACATATAAGTTTGAATCTTCCGGATCAGAGAATGTTGCACCTTTGGGTTCTAGCCTCTACCATAGAGGCTTTAATCTCTGCATACCTTGGCAGAACTGATGTTTCGAGAAGTCCCCAATGAAGTCGTGGATTAGCCATCTAAGAGATGTATAATCAAGCTAGTGGTTCAACGCTTTCCAGTCACATATTCACACGAACCCAAGAAGAACACGGGTGGTTGTAAAGCACGCGGTCTTAGATTGAAGAACAAAGATGATTGTCACGGGTCATCCCAATCATCAGGTTGAAGAACGAAGATACATCTTAGAATTGAATCAAACATAGATTGAAGAGAAACAGTAATACTTTTATTATCCATAAAACTCAGCAGGGCTTCTCCCCTCAACCTAGGAGGTTTAGAAACTCATACTGATAGGAAATACAATGTGAAAAACGAAAATATGGTGTAAAAGTTCTGAACAAGGGTGATCCTTGTTCCATATATACTAATCTAATGACTAAGGATTACACAAGAAAGATAAAGCAATCTTTTAGTGCTAAAATCCACTTTCAGGGCCCACTTGGTGAGGGTTTGGGTTGAGCTTGATTGAGATTCACGTGCTAGGAAGCATCTAGGGTATTGAACGCTGGCTAGGGAGTCCTTTATAGGGATTGGACGCTGGTCTCTTCTCCTTTGGGTTGGGCGCTGGACGCCAGAATAGGGTAGGACGCTGGCGTTGAACGCTAGTTTTGGGCCTTCAATTATGAAGTCAAGTATAAACTATTATATATTTCTTGAAAGCTTTGGATGTTAGCTTTCCATAGCCGTTGAGAAACATCCATTTGGATGTCTGTAGCTCCAGAAAATTTTTCTTGAGTGCAAGGAGGTCAGATTTGTATAGCATCTGTAGTGCTTTTTCTGCCTCTGAAATAGACTTTTGCTCCAGCTCCTCAATTTTAGCCAGAAAATACCTAAAATTACACAAAAACACAAAAACTCATAGTAGAATCCAAAAATGTTAATTTTGCACTAAAACCTATGAAAATATAATAAAACTTAAACAAAACAAACTAAAAACTATATAAAAACAATGGCAAAAAGCGTATAAAATATCTGTTCATCACAACACCAATCTTAAACAGTTACTTGTCCCCAAGCAACTAAAAACAAAGTATGATAAAAAATAGAAGAGTAAGGTGCAATAAATCTCAGAGTTTTCAATGAAGCTTAGTTTCAATTAGATGAGCGGGACTTAGAAGCTTTTTGCTTTTGAATAGATTTGGCATCTCACTAAACCATTGAAATTTAGAAGTGTTGGCCTCTTTAGGAACTTAGAATCTAGATGATATTATTAAATCTCTCAGTTTAGTTCTTTTTTATTCTTGAGCACAGCTTTTAGAGTCTTGGCCGTGACCCTAAACACTTTGTTTTCTAGTATTACCACCGGATACATAAATGCCATAGACACTTTAACTGGGTGAACCCTTTCGGATTGTGATCCAGCTTTGCTTGAATCCCCAGATAGAGGTGTCTAGAGTTCTTAAGCACACTCTTTTTTCTTTGGATCACAACTTTAACTGCTCAGTCTCAAGCTTTGTACTTGACACCTTTACACCAAAAGCATATATTTAGGGACAGCTTGATTGAGCTGCTTAGGCCAAGAACTTTGTTTCTTTTAGGCCCTCCTAACCATTGATGCTCAAAGCCTTAGATCCTTTTACCCTTGCCTTTTGGTTTAAAGAGTTATTGGCATTTTTCTTCTTTTTATCTATCTATTTTTTTCGCATGCAATTGTTTTTCTTTTTATTGCATCTTGCTTTTTGCTGCTTTTTCTTGCTTTAAGAATCAATTCTTTTTTTCAGATTACTAATAATACTTCACTTTTATCATCATTCCTTCAAGAGCCAACATTCTTAAATTCCAATTTCAAATATGCATTGTTCATTCATACATTCAGAAAACAAAAGCAGTGCCACCACATCAAAATAATTGACTTTTCTTATTATAAAACTCAAAGTTCATGTATCTCTCAATTCTTTTAAAAAGTTTTCTTTTAAGTAAGGTGAGAGATACATGGAATATTTCATAACTTTAAGACATAAAGACAGATGATCATGCACTAGAAATAGATAATAAAACAAAACACATGGAAAACAGAAAATAAAATAAACAATAGGGGAGTAAAGAGAATGAATCCACCTTAGTGATGGCGGCTACTACTCCTTTTGGAGGATCCAATAGAGTGCTTGATTTCATCTATGTCACGCCTTTGCCTCTGTTGCTCCTCCCTCATGGTTCTTTGATCTTTTCTTGTCTCATGGAGGATGGTGGACTCCTCTTGGTGGTCTAACTTCAACTGATCCACATTTGAACTCCACTATTCTAGAGAGGTGTTCAGTTGATCCCAAAAAATTTTGGGGAGAAAAATACATCCCTTGAGGCATCTCAAGGATTTCTATTGAGGCGGTTGCACAGGCTCATGTACATGCTCTCTAGTTTGCTCCATCTTCTTCTTAGTGATGGGCTTGTCCTCTTTTATGATAATTCCAGCTGAATTGTATATGTGACAAATGAGGTGAGGAAAGTAACGAAAAGTGCCGAAAACTTGGTGCACGAATTCCCACACTTTGTACAATTGAACCAGCAAGTGCACTGGGTTGTCCAAGTAATACCTGAGCAAGTCAGGGTCGATCCCACGAGGATTGTGGTTTGAAGCAAGCTATGGTTATCTTGTAGATCTTAGTCAGGCAGATAGAAAAGCTGTTGTTTGAATGCATAAAAGTGAAATAGTGTATAAAATACTTTGGAAATTTGAATGTAACTAGTGATAAGAAGATGGTTAAGGCTTGGAGATGCTTTATCCTTTTGGATTAACTATGCTCTTACTGTCTTCATCAACTGTGAGTGATTTCTTCTATGGCAGGTTGTATGTGATCGAGGTCGGCTCAGAGGTCGCCAATGCTCCTCCAGATCTGAACCCCAGGATTAGTGTGGATCCATTCTGATTGAGGGTGAAGCTCCTACAGTTCATTCTCCTTCATGATCCTACTTAAAATGCCACAGACAAGGTCGAATCTTCTGGATCAGAGAATGCTGTGCCTTTGGGTTCTAGCCTCTACCACAGAGACTCTAATCTCCCCATACCTCGGCTGAACTGATGTTTTGAGAAGTCCCCAATGATGTCATGGATTAGCCACCTAAGAGATGTATAATCAAGCTAGTGGTTCAATACTTTCCAGTCACGTATTCACACGAACCCAAGAAGAACATGAGTGGTTGTCAGGCACACAATCTTAGATTGAAGAACGAAGATGATTATCACAGGTCATCCCATTCATCAGGTTGAAGAACGATGATACATCTTAGAATTGAATCAAACAAAGATTGAAGAGAAACAATAATACTTTTATTAATCCATAAAATCCAGCAGGGCTCCTTCCCTCAACCTAGGAGGTTTAGAAACTCATACTGATAGGAAATACAATGTGAAAAATGAAAATATGGTGTAAAAGTCCTGAACAAGGGTGATCTTTGTTCTATATATACTAATGTAATGACTAAGGATTACATAAGAAGGATAAAATAGTCTTTTATTGCTAAAATCCACTTTCGGAGCCCACTTGATGAGTGTTTGGGCTAAGCTTGATTGAGATCCACAGGCTAGGAGGCATGTAGGGCGTTGAACGCTGGCTAGGGGATCCTTTATGGGCATTGGACGCTGGTCTCTTCTCCTTTAGGCATTGGACGCTAGAATAGGACAGGAGGCCTGCGTTGAACGCCCATTTTGGGCCTTCAATTCTGAAGAAAAGTATAAATTATTATATATTTTTGGAAAGCTTTGGATGTTAGATTTCCATATCCGTTGAGAACGCACCATTTAGATGTCTGTAGCTCCAGAAAAGCTCTTTCGAGTGCAAGGAGGTCAAATCTGGACAGCATATGCAGTGCTTTCTCTACCTCTGAAACAGACTTTTGCTCCAGCTCCTCAATTTCAGCCAGAAAATACCTAAAATTTCAGAAAAACCATGAAATTAGTGTGAAACCTCATCCTATGAATTGGAGCACCGTGGTCCGAGGGAGAATCTTAGATTTTAGCCCGAAAAGTGTGAGGTTGGCGTTCAACTTGCCTCTAATACAACGGGACCCACATCCTTACACTAGGAGAGTTAACCATGATCAAAGGCTAAATCAAGTGCTCTCAAATATCTGTGTGGAAAGAGCACAGTGGAAAAGGGATTCTCAAGGCAAGCCTATCCAACTGAGGAGGCCTGACCTCAAGCCCATAGCTAGAGGATGGTTGGAATTCACCCAACGCTCTATCATCCCTACTAGCAACCGGTCTGAAGTGACCGTAGAACGAGCCATCATGATCCATCGCATCATGCTCACAGAGGAAGTGAAAGTACACAAGGTGATACCTCAAGAGTTGTACAATGTGGTGGACAAGCCCTCCACCAAAGCAAGGTTAGCTTTCCCTCATCTTATCTGTCACCTATGTAATTCAGCTGGAATTGTCATAGAAGGCGACATTTCTATTGAGGAGAACAAGCCCATCACAAAAAGTAGGATGGAGTACACTAGATAGCTGGCACATAAACCACAACATGAACATGTGGAGCGGCCTCGACATGAGATCCCTGAGATGCCTCATGGGATATATTTTCCTCTTCAAAGCTATTGGGATCAATGGCACACTTCTCTTGGAGAACTAAGAAGTAACATGGATCAGTTGAGGATGGAACATCAAGATCATTCCACCACCCTCCATCAAATAAGAGAAGATCAAAGAGCCATGAGGGAAGAACAAAGAGTTATGAGGAAGATATTAAGTGCATCATTGGGTTCTCTAGAGGAAGTGGTAGTCGCCATCACTAAGGTGGTTCCGTTCCTTTAACCACCTTGCTTTTATTTTTCTATTTTCTGTTATGTTTTATTGTCTGTTCTCTTGTGCTTATTTCATGATCATTTCTATCTATGTCTAAAAGTTATAAAATACTCCACATATCTCTCACCTTACTTAAAAGAAAATTTAATTTGAAAAGAATTGAGAGATACATGAATTTTGAGTTTTATAATAAGAAAAGTCAATTTTTTTGACGTGGTGGCATTGCTTTTGTTTTATGAATGTATGAATGAACAGTGCATATTTGAAATTGGAATTAAGAATGTTGGCTCTTGAAGGAATGATGATGAAAGTAAAATATTATTGATAATCTGAAAAATCCAAAAAATTGATTCTTGAAACAAGAAAAGTAGCAAAAAGCAAAAGAAAAAGCATGTTGCAATAAAAGAAAAAGTAGCAGAAAAACACAATAACCCTTTAAACCAAAAGGCAAGGGTAAAAGGATCTAAGGCTTTGAGCATCAATTGTTAGGAGGGCCTAAAGGAAACAAAATCCTGGCCTAAGCGGCTCAACCAAGCTGTCCCTAACTATGTGCTTGTGGTGTGAAGGTGTCAAGTGAAAAAGCTTGAGATTGAGTAGTTAAAGTCGTGATCCAAAGCAAAAAGAGTGTGCTTAAGAACTCTGGGCACCTCTATCTGGGGATTCTAACAAACCTGAATCACAATCCAAAAGGGTTCACCCAGTTAAGTGTCTATGGCATTTATGTATCTGGTGGTAATACTGGAAAACAAAGTGCTTATGGCCACGGCTAAGACTCTAAAAAGCTATGTTCAAGAATAAAAAAGAACTAACTAGGAGAGTCAATAATATCATCTGGATTCTAAGTTCCTAAAGATGCCAATCATTTTGAGTTTCAATGGATACTGAGATGCCAAAACTATTCAGAAGTAAAAAGCTACTAAGTCCCGCTCATTCAATTGAAACTGGGCTTCATTGAAAACTTTGAGATTTATTGTATCTTACTCTTCTTTTTATCCTACTGTATTTATAGTTGCTTGGGGACAAGCAATAGTTTAAGTTTGGTATTCTGATGAGCGGATATTTTATACGCTTTTTGGCATTGTTTTCATATAGTTTTTAGTATGTTTTGTTTAAGTTTTATTAAGTTTTCATAGGTTTTAGCGTAAAATTCACATCTTTCGATTCTACTATGAGTTTGTGTGTTTTTATGATATTTCAAGTATTTTCTGGCTAAGAGGAGCTGGAGCAAAAGTCTGTTTTAGAGGCAGAGAAAGTGTTGTAGATGCTGTCTAGATCTGACTTCCTTGCACTCGAAAGAGCTTTTTTGGTGCTACATAAGTCCAAAATTTGGAAAGCTGACATCTAGAGCTTTCCAAAAATATATAATAGTCTATACTTTACTTCAGAATAGAAGCCCAAAACTGGCATTCAACGCCAACCCTCTACCCTAGTCCGGGTGTCCAGCGCCCACAAGGTGGTAGCTAGCGTTCAAACGCCCAAGAAGGACCCCAAGTAGGCATTCAATGCCCAAGGAGTCTCCCAATACTTGATGCGACCCGGTACACTTGCCGGTCAGTTTTGGTGTAGAATCCGATTTCCACCCATCAAGTTTTTGGCGCATTTACCGGGGATTGATTTAGATCAACAATGATTAAGTGGGTGAGAAGTTTAGATTAAGCATTTTCTTTGTTTTTGTTATCTGCTTTAAACTGAAATCAAGGTGTTTGTGTTTTTTCCTCACTAAGCAAATCTCATCTGAGACATGAATTTCATTTTCAATGGTGTTGTGTTTTACAAAATTTAAATGGAGTTCAACTCATCTTGTGATCAAACAAATTTTATGGGATATTTCCCACCATCACCAATCTCTAATGGTGGTTTAGGAATATCACCAAGATATCATAATTTCTGAGCACTCCAATCAATGGAGATATGCTTCAGAACCACAAGATGAGCAAGAGAATCATGAGGGATACCAACCACCATCACAAAATGATTCATATCATTATCCTCATGGTGGATGGGAGTATCAACAAGGAATGAGGGAGTATAAACAATAAAGTGAAATGACCTATTTTCCAGAGCCACAAAGTGACTCATACTGTTATGACAGTTACACAAACCATGGCTGGGAAGGGAATTTCAGTGATTCACTTGATTGTGCTGTCAATACATACATGGAAAATTGTTCCCTAGTGCCACAAGATGATTCATACTGTGATGAATTCAACATTCTTCAAGTTGTGCTTGGGAGAATCAAAACCAAAAAACATTTAACAATTCATACTCCACTTATCAAGAGCTATCATCACTTGAGCAAACCTTCAATTCACTCATGGAAAGCTGTCAAACCTCACCTCCTAGTTTTTCATCTGAAAATTCTTCATCACTTAACTATCCCTTGACACAAAATCTCTTCCAAAACTCACAGTCCACACAAACTTCCATGAACCAAAGCCTTTCAAGGCTTGAAACCATGCTTGAAAGATATGAAAGGGAAGCATAGAGGTCCTAGAATGACCAAGAGAACTCCCTCAAAAACATGGAAGTGCTGCTAAATCAAATGTTAAGTGTGAAGGAGGAAGTGGAAGAGCAAGAAGAAGAGGCCCCTGTGTCAAGCAAATTTTCAGTGAAGAATGAGGTGGTGGAGGTATTTGAACCAAAAAACTCATAACCCTCACAAACTTCCTTAAACCAAAAACTCTCAACACTTGAATCTGTGATTGAAAGATATGAAGAGGAGATGAAGAAATCATGGGAAGAACAACAAACCTCCTCCATGAAGTGCTATTAAGTCAAATGTTAAGTGCAAAGGAGGAAGTGGAAGAACAAGAAAGTAAGAAAGACAATCAAGAGAAATCACACTCAATGGAAGCAGAGAAGTGCATAAAGGAAGGGCTCATGGAACCACTAATTCAAGAGGCTCTGGATGAAGATAAAACTCCAATAATCACATAGCAACCAAGTCTTGAATCCAAAGAAATGAAGACAACTAACAAGAGCACCAATCCCACCCCTAATCCAGCAAGCAAGCTTAATCAAGCCATTAACAAAAGAAAGCTTGCTGAGAAGAGACCAAGACAAGGGGGCAATAGCTGAAACTTTTATTTCTTTGTCTAGTTCATTTTCTCTGTCTGTTTTGTTTAAATTTCAATAAATTGGTATATGGTTACATTCTAAGTTTGGTGTTGCCCTGCAACAATTTGTTCTCAATCCCTTTAGATGATTGCATCAATTCTACATGGAAGTGTCATACTAAGATTCTATGTTTGGTGTGCCACTTATTTTTCTATGTAATTCATTCAGCAACACCACTTGTCTACGACATTGCATACCATTTACAAATTTCCATGCAGTGATGGACGTATTAAAGGAAAGACACTTGTGACCAAGGTTCTGAAAATCGAACCGGTCATCGAACCGCTTTAACTACTAGTTCACTGGTTCGTAGGTTCAACCGGTTCGACCGTGGTTGAACCGAAAATACCGTTTTATAATAAAATAATAAATAAAATATAAATAAACACATGAAAATATAATTATATTTTAATGTAAACTTTAAAATATCATTCAAATTAAAAATACTACATAAACCAAAATGTTATAATCTCATTCAAATGCAAATTCAAAAGTCAAAAAATAAAACAACCAATCAAACATAACATAACAACATCAATATGCACAAAATTTTAGAATAGAAGAAAATTTTATGGAGTAAAATAGCTACCTATTTGCTCATTCAATCAAAGAGGAAGGAGGAAGAAAAAAAGGTCAAAGTCCATATCATCCATAGTTAACATAGAACTCTACCTCATACTAGGGGAATGAAGAGCAGAGTAGAGTACTTTGCTAACTTACATATCTGAGTTGAGATATTCAATAAAGGTTCACAAAACTTACAGTGCAAGATGCCTGTGATGGAGGCTTATTTATTTCTGATTGAATATAATCATCAAGAAGCTCGAATAACTGTAAAGATGTCTGCAGCTTGTAAGGGAATGCTCGGAAGGTGCATATATCTTCCCATCTAGGTTTTAGCCTAAATAAAACAAATGCCTTAAGAAATGAGAAAATAGCACAAAGAACAATATACTAATCATAGATAGTGACAGCCACCAAAATCAAATGTTATTATATCAAGATATACATAACAAAACCTATAAGGACTAATTGACATGATGAAGATTTTGCATTTTCAAAACCCTGGAGAAAAGTATAAACTATTAATATTTATATAAAAAACAATCCCATCCCAGATAAGATTCTAATGCTGAAAAGAACTCCTAAATAATAGCTACAGACAAATATACTAAGAAATTTACAAATAAGGAGTAAGTCATACATGCGAGAATCAGGATCTTTACGTGGATCATATCCTTTCTTGATCCAGAACCTTAGAAATGGTCCATTGGAAAAGTAGTATGAAATTCTAGACAAAAGCCTACAAGAATAAAGAATAAAAGGTTACTGCACAAGCTATCTTAGGAAAAGTAACATATTCCTCCCAATTAACTATCTTAGGAATCTGTAAGCAAGCTAAGTAAAACCAGAAATACTAAAGTACATTTTTATCACAATATGTCTCTAGAATATGTTCTTGTTCTCTTGTTTCGAAATCATTAAAAAGAGTCAGAACTCAGAAGTATTAACAGGGTTTAACCAAAATTTCCTCTAAACACAAAAGAAAAGGATATCTTTAATGTCAAAATCAAGTGCAAGGACTTGCTCCATGTCCATCTGCACACATGGCAGTGAGTTCACAGAGTTCAGTTCATCAGAGTTCATCACAAAATTGGAAATAAGGGAATCAGAGTTCATCAGAGTTCATCAGAGTTCATCACAAAATTGGAAATTAGAGAATCAGAGTTAATCAGAGTTCATCAGAGTTCATCAGAGAATCAGTATCAGATTTCAATCTTTCATCACAAAATCATGTTCATAACTAAATGAAAAATTACCTGGAAATGAGGAAATCTATTGCTTTCTCTCAGAGCTCGAAGGACTTCAGGCTTTAATTTTTTCAATGCTTCAACGCTTCTCTATTGCTTTCTCAGAGGCAGAGCTCGACGGAGGTGACTTGCGAAGTGGCTGAGGGTGCGACGGAGCTGAGTGCGGGACGGAGCTGACGGCGGGACGGTGCTGACTGCGCGAGGTATTTGAAAGCGCGACGGACCAAACGGCGCCACGGAGTTGACGGCGCGACGCTGCTGACGGCGTGACGATGCTGAAGGTGCGACGGAGGTGAGTGCGTTGAGGGCTTCAGGCGTTCTCTCTCTGAAGTCTGACCCTTGTTGAACTGTGGTGGACTGGTGGGTCGTGGCCTCGTGGAGTCATGGCGTGGGTGTTGTTCTGTCTTCTGTGGGAGGCTGGAGACGAAAGTGGAGGCTACGAAGGGGAAAAAGGACGAATTAAGGTTCCCACAACACAAAACAGCGGCGTTTTGCTGCAAGGTTAAAAAAATCGGCCGGGTCCCGGTTCGGTTCGACCGACTGGTAACTGGCCGGTTCGCCGGTTCAGTGCCGGTTTTCAAATTCTGCAGTTTTCCTTGTTATCCGAACCGCTTCAGCATCCGGTTCACGGTTCGACCGGTTCGACCGGCCGGTTCGAACCGGTTTTCAAAACATTGTATTTAACATGTAACAGTTTCATTTGCTTAGTTTTAGTTCAAATAAATTGACATGTGATTGCATTCTAAGTTTGGTGTTGCTATGCAACAAAATTTGCTTCCAATCTTTACTGGATACTTGCATCAATTTCAAGTGAAAGTGTCACACTAATTTTGGTGTGCCACTTATCTCTTATGCAATGTATTGTGCACATCCTTCCTATTTTAGCAATTACAATGTCTCTGTTTCTCTGTGCCTTCATGGTGATTTTAATTTTGTTTGCTGAAACACATGCACTACTAACAATTCATTGTGTAAGACACTCATGATCCATCTTAGCCCCATCACCACTGTTCTAATCGTTGCTTGAGGATGAACAAGCATTCTGAGTTTGGTATAGAAAGGAGAAGAATGGGAGGAAAATGACAATAATAGAGGAGATGAATTACAAGGTTGTAAAGTTCTTTTTCCTCTCATTTGTTTCTAGCTCTTTAAATTGCATGATTGTCTTTATCTTCTCTGTATGCATGTGTGGTATGAATAAGCATAGCCTAAATTTTGATTTGCAATATGTTGCTGTGACATTATGACTACCAACTTGAGTTTTGTGAACTCAAAAGCAATAAAGTATCATGATCATAAACAAACAAGGAATTAAAGAAGAACTTAGCATGTGCATACAAGTATTGGAAGGCTAGTATGATTAATTGTTGCTCAATTGCATTAGATTTTATTTAATTGAAGTTTTCATCTGGTACATGTGAAATCTTTGGAAATCATGAAAACCTTGAAGGAAGCAAATGCCATAAGGCAAGAAAGAAAAAGGGGAAAGAATGAGAAAGCTGAAGGCTCTGAGTACCAATGACAATTTCATTGTTAAGTACTTGCGGTGTTTATGTATCAAGCAAAAAGCTTGAAAACAAAACACTTAGAGTCAAGGTTAGGCTCAAAGTACAAATGCACTCCCTCAAAGCTCAAGGCTCTGAGCATCAATTATTAGAGAGTCAAGAAAAGAAATAAATGAGCTTAATGAAGTCCTCTAATTAAATACTTGTGGTGCTTACGTATCAAGTGGTAATACTTAAAAACAATGCATTTAGAGTTGTAGCTTTGTTATCAACTCATGGTGCAAAGCACTCAAAAAGAGAAGCTAATAAGAAAATGAAAAGCTTGTTTCAAGGAAGAAATATAAGGAAAAGATTTCATAAAATGAGCTAGATAGAAGCATCAATCATTTATATTTCTTTTGTGATTGTAGCATGCATAGAAAACTAGCCTACCATGAACATTAACTTGCTATTCTTACCTTGGATTGTCAATCTTTATTCCATGATTCTTTTCTTGCTTGGGGACAAACAAGGTTTAAGTTTGGTGTTGTGATGACATGTTATTATGTCATGTTTTTCTATGCTTTTTCATACAAAATTTTGATGATTAGTGCTTAAATATTGTATTATTTTGTGCTTAAATGGTATATTTTCTTGATCTTTTGATTTTATAAATTTTTGTAGGAAATAAGTGAAAAAAGAAGCAAAATAGCACAAAATAAGCTAAAAAGAAGAAAAGAGGAATTTTGGAGCACACTTTGAAGTTTGAGCATGCTTTGGAACTTTAGGCCACGCTTTTGCCCATGACCATGGAGCCTTGACATTAGCATCATGAATTATCATGCATGCATGCATTTAATGACCGCACCAATAATGCAAGCATGCATGAAATACATGAAACGTTAATTAATTAAGCCAATAAATGCCATGGCCAATGAAAGCATGCAAACTTTAATTTCTAATGCAATTAACGTTAATGCACTAAGCATTATTAATTAAAGGCATGCATTGCAATTGGCAAATGAGTTCTTTAATGTTAATGCATTAAGCTTTATTAAAGTAAATGCAAGCATACATGTAACATTGCAATATGAAGAAAGGGAGCGTCCAAGTAAGCCAAAGCGAGTAACGCTGCGTTGGCTTTAATAACCGAGCGCTACATCATTAATATGCCAAGGACAAGCAACGCGCACCAAGAGAGCCAAAGAAGCAAGGCATCAGCGCTCAAAGAGAGAGCGCTAAGTTAACTTAGTTAACTTTATCGTGGGGCTCAGCAAGGAAAATCATGGCGCACACACAAAATGCATTCACCAAGGCTCGAACCAAGCACATATGGGAGCTCTCTCCAAATCAAAAGAGGCGCTGCGCTTTCTCTTTTAACTGAGCGCTACAATTGAACATTGCACGAGCCTGGAACCAGCAATATTGAATGTTGCACTGCCTTAGTTAACCGAGCACTCCTCTGGAAGGTTTCCACACACCAAACCAACTTGAACCAAGCAACCTTGACCCATGCCTCCAAACCAATTAAACCAAGACCATCCGGATCCACTCTTCTTCAAATCCAAAGCAAGCAAAGCCCATTATCATCACTCAAAGGCACAAGAGATAGTTAGAATAGGAATTTCATTTAATTGTAACTTGTTTTAAATTTCATTTTCATTTTCATTTTTGTAAAAAAGCCTATATAAGGCATCATTTTCATTTTTGTAGGGAGGCTGGCTTCCAATAGGGAGCAATAGGAGTAGAATAGAGAGCTCTCTTTTAATTTTCCTTTTTGAATTTGAAGGATTGGAGATCAAATCTGAGATTGTTTTCTGTTTTCATTTTACTTTCCTTTGCACCTTTTACTTTCTTTCTGATTTTAATTTTGGAACTCTAATTGGAGAATTCTCTAGGATCTTTCCATCGTTGAGTTTTTCCTTTGATTTCCTTGTTTCTGATTTTGTGAGTTAAAGATTTAATCTCAATTGTCTCTTTGAATTTCATTCTGAAGCAAGTTCTCAGTTCTATTTTAGTTCTTATGCTAATCTACACTTCTGTTTAGATCCTTTGCAATTCTCTTAATCTCTTAATTCTATGATTTACTGCACTTTACATTTTCAGTTCTATTTGAATCCCAGCACCCAATTCCCTTTTATTCTTCAAGCAATTAACAGTTCTCAGAAATTTAGATTCAGCAATTTATATTTCTTGCATTTTAAATTTCTACAATTTACTTTTCTTGCAAGAATAAAAGAAAATAGAATTGCATTAATACTTGAGGTACAGCAGAGCTCCACACCCTTAATCTATGGTGTGCAGAAACTCCACCGTTGAAAATACATGAGTACGCGAGGTTCAGGCATGGCCGAATGGCCAGCCCTCTCCATGATCAAGTGACCGAATAGTCAAGAGATTAAACTGTCAAAAGATGTCTAATACAAAAGATAAATGTCCTATATATATTAGACTAGCTTCTAGGGTTTACATGAGTAAGTAATTGATGCATAAATCCACTTCCGGGGCCCACTTGGTGTATGTTTGGGCTGAGCTTGATCAATCCACGAGCTGAGGCTTCTCTTGGAGTTGAACTTCGAGTTATGACGTGTTTTGGGCGTTCAACTCCGGATAATGACGTTTTTCTGGCGTTTAACTCCAGACAGCAGCGTGTACTTGGCGTTCAACGCCACGTTACATCGTCATTCTTCGAATAAAGTATGGACTATTATATATTGCTGGAAAGCCCTGGATGTCTACTTTCCAACGCCGTTGAGAACGCGCCTTTCCAACACCGTTAAGAGCGTGCCAATTGGAGTTCTGTAGCTCCAGAAAATCCATTTCGAATGCAGGGAGGTCAGATTCCAACAGCATCAGCAGTCCTTTTGTCAGCCTTTTTCAGAGTTTTGCTCAAGTCCCTCAATTTCAGCCAGAATTTACCTGAAATCACAGAAAAACACACAAACTCATAGTAAAGTCCAGAAATGTGAATTTAACATAAAAACTAATGAAAACATCCCTAAAAGTAGCTCAAACTTACTAAAAACTACCTGAAAACAATGCCAAAAAGCGTATAAATTATCCGCTCATCAACCCATCAGTAAGGTAAAAGTAAAGTGATCTCTTTCAACTCAAATCTCATCCTATTTATGCACTTTCTATTTTCAATCTTCAAAACTTGGAGTGGGCTTTTCAATTTTGGCCTTGAATGAAAATGGGTTGGAGGTGCATGCTCTAGTGGAGCGTTTAGTTGGGAAAGTGAACGCCCCGTTCACTAGCACTACGTGCTTCCTCACGTGCGCGAGTTTCCTTCCTGGCGCTCACTCTTCGAGCACTGAGTTCACTCCTTGAGCGTTGCCTAGCGCTCCCTTGGTTGAGCGCCACGCTCAATATTTGAGTGCTCCTTAGTGTATGGATGGCACGAGCTTCCTCTCCCAGGCTGAACTTCACGAAAAAGTTCACATAGTGAACGCCACGTTCACTTCCAAAGTGAATTCTATTCCAAGTGTGCTAGTGAATGTGGCATTGCTTCTTTGAATGTAACGCTTTACTGTTTGCTTCCCCCTGATTCTTCATTACTTCATTTCTTCACCTACAAGCAACCAAACAAGCAATCAAAGTCTCACCAGATTCATAAGGTCTTTGCATTGTTCATGAAATCAATTAATTCTAGCATAAACCCTATGATTTTGTGTAAAATTAATGATGGTTAATTGATTCAAAATAATCATGAAATTTCACTCCAATAACTTACTTATTGTGCAAGAAAGTGCATAAAACCTAATGAAACTAATGAAAAATGCTTGTAAAACTAGTATAAGATGACTTGTCATCAGTGGCACGCCAGCTCCTGAAATGAGGAGGAACTATGGGTGTGGCAGGCTGGAACATGGGCGTGGCACGCTAGTACAATTTTCCAGAGAGGGAGATGGGAGGCCAACCATATAGGCGTGCCACTTGGTGTTGAAGGCGTGGCACGCCAGCTATCAAGTCTCACTTGGGTGTGCCACTTGAGTCCCAGGCGTGACACGCTAGCATCAACCATCAACAAGAAGAAGACATGGGTGTGCCACTTGAGTCCTGGGCATGGCACGCCAATGAAGGAACCAACACATGCAAGGGGTGTGGCACGCCAGACCCTGGGCGTGCCATGCTAGTATAACTTTCCAGAATGGAGAAGATGAAGACAAAGGCTTGGACGTGCCACTTGGGATCGAAGGCGTGGCACGCCATGCTAACAAAGGCCCAACAAAAACCTTGGCGTTCCACTTGGGCTCGAAGGCTTGGCACGCCAGGCTAGCCAAGGCTCAAGAAGACCCTGGGCATGCCACTTAGGATCGAAGGCATGGCACGCCAGGCTAGCCAAGGCTTAAGAATACCATGGGCGTACCACTTAGGATCGAAGGTGTGGCACGCTAGGGACATCAACACAAATGGGCATGCCACTTGAGAGCAGAGCGTGGCGCGCCAAGCCTGAATTGGAGCTGGGTGTGGCACGCCACTGACGCGCTAGTCACACGCTAGCCACTAGAGGGTACATTTATTGAGTTTTCTTTTTCCCTCCAATTGTAATTTTCTTTTCTTTTTGTATTTTCTTAATTCTAGTAGTAGGAGTAGTATAAATAACCCCTGAAAGTACTGAAAAGGGGTTGTAGTTGGTTGTGGAGTTATTGTTGGAGTAGCTTTTGTTGAAAGCATAGTTAGATTTACTTTTCATCTTCTTCCATCTCTTGTACTTTTCCTTGAGCTATGTGTAGCTGACTTCTCTCTCATTGAGAGAGGGAGCTCTATTGTACTTGATGGATTAATGATAGTAAATTTCTTCTTCTCTTCATCTTCTCTTTGATTTGCTAGAAGGAATTTTGTTTTAACGCTAGTGTTCAATCATCTTGGGAAAGAGGTTGAATGCAAAATGGGTTTTATGGGAGCCTTGGAAAAGGAAACACGAAACCATGCTTGAAATCCCTTCTCACACTTGAGTAGAATCTGGGTTTTGGTGATTGGATATGGTGACATATAATCCACCCTCTTCTTGGACCTATAATGATGTGTGGTATAATCAAGGACCAAGCATATCTCTCTTCATGAGCAATTAGACCAAGGAATTGGCTGATTATCAAGATTTGAGAGATTGAGCCACCAAGGAATTGGGGCTCAATCAATCATGATTGCCAAGAGGTTAATGAGTTGCATGATTGAAGATGAGATGAGCTAGATTTAATCCAAAGAGAACAATATCTCCCAATCTCAATGAATTCTCCTATTCTTATCTTCCACATTCTTTATAGATTTGTTTACAATTTTGTTAATCCCATTGCCATTTACAATTCAGTTATTTATGTTTCTGCACTTTACATTCTCACCATTTCCTTTTATGCAATTTATTTTGCCTCTTTACCATTGAGCCATTTACTTTCCTGCTCATTTACAATTCTGCAATCATACTCTATATTGCTTAGTTTAACTAATTCACCAATTGATTAACATTGCTCAATTCTACCAATCTCTGTGGATACGATCCAACTCCTCTGTGGGTTATTACTTGACGATGATTTTGGTGCGCTTGCCAAGAGAACGGATTCATTATCAAAAATTTTGTGGGGTGTGAATTCCGGCCATCAGAGGCCCAGCACTGGTGGCAAGGAGAATGCTGATTATTACAGCTTCAGAATGCTGACATTCCTTGGGATGTATTCCAAATGGCTTTCTATCAGAAATACTTTCCTAAATCTGCAAGGGAAGCAAGGGAGTTAGAGCTTATGCAACTGAAGCAGGGCTCATTGTCTGTAGCCGATTACACTAGTTTGTTTGAGGAGCTTTGTAGGTTCTCTAGGGTATGTAAAGGTGCCCCGGAGTCCTATGAGAGCTAGAAATGCATTAAGTACCAAGGGGCTTGAGGGACAACATTATATCGGCTGTGGCTCCTTTGGAGATTTGGATATTTTCCGAGCTTGTGAACAAGGTGAGGGTTATTGAGTGTGCGAAGAAAGTGGCATCATCAAGAGATACTCATGGGAGAAATAACAACCGTGGGCATGAAAAGTACTTTCAACCAAGAGCTCAGAACTTCAAGAGAGGAGGACATGTACCTCAAGGTCAAGGGGGGCTTTAGGAGGAACAACTATGATCAGTACCACCCGACGAGAGGGAGAGGTAATTGGTGCACGATTTATAACCCACAAACTAACAGGCAAGTGCACCGGGTCGTACCAAGTAATACCTCAAGTGAGTGAGGGTCGATCCCATGAGGATTGATGGACTAAGCAACAATGGTTAAATGATTTACTTAGTTAGGCAAGAAAAAAATGGTTTTGAGATGTTCAAAAGGTTTAAAAAGTGACTTCAAAATATCATAAGGTAGCAAGTAACTAAGTTGAAAATAAAATATAGGAGAAAATAGTTAAGGCTTCAGAGTTATCTATTTTCCTGATTGACTTTTCTTATTAACTATTTTAATCATGCAAGATTTAATTCATGGCAAACTATTTGTGACTAGACCCTAATTCCTTAGACCTTCCTAGTCTCCTCTAAAATTCATCAACTGCCAATTCCTTGGTCAATTAATTCCAATTAGAGGGTGATGATCAAATTCCAGTTTATCTGCCACAAGAATCCTAATTATCCAAAAATAAGGGGATTATATGTCACGTATCCCGTTAAATACAAACAATTAGAAATTCAGGATAATATGTTTTCAAGCTGTTGTTCAAGTAAAGAGCTTTTCCAAGTTATACAAGAACTCAATTAGAACATGGGTCATACTTCCGTTCCACCCAAATTCATAAAATAAGGAACGAAAACAATTATTGAAATATAAATCAAAACATGAATTAAAATAGAAAAATAATAGTATCAATCCATACAATAGACAAAGCTCCTAACCTTAACAGTAGAGGTTTAGTTGCTCATGAAAAAGAGTGAAAAATAAGGATTCAGGTAAATTGCCTGAGATGAAATGAATAGTTAACTAATTAATGTTGTCTTTTATATCTAATCCAAAAAAATTTAAATCTTAATTTTTAAATCTAAATAATATCTTTTCCTATCTTAAAATAGTGTTTAAATTTAAATCAGAATTAATTATGGCAATCAACAAGTCTTCAATTGATGGATGGGGACCACTTGATTCCTTCACTTTGCAGCCTCTGATCTATGCTTTCTGGGCTGAAAACTGGGTCAAAAGCAGCCCAGAAATCACTGGGGCAAATTCTGAGTTTGCAGTACGTCGCGCATGTCGCGCGTACGTGCCAGGTGCACGTGCGCGCCGATAGACTTTTTGCCAATGTGCGCGTGCGCGCCCTTAAACGCCATGTCAAAAATGAAAAATTGTATATCGTTGGGAAGCTCCAGATGTTAGCTTTCCAACGCAACTGAAACCGTCTCATTTGGATCTCTGTAGCTCAAGTTATGATTGATTGAATGCGAAGAGGTCAGGCTTCACAGCTTTGCGATTCCTTTCACTTTTGTATGCTTTCTTTCCATCAAATCCAGCCAAATGGTACCTAAAATGAATAGAATTGCGCAAGACTCAAAGTAGGATCCAGAGTGGCTAAAAGATAATTAATTCTTGATTAAACTCAACAATTTAAGTGCAAATTCACTAGGAAAAGATAGAAAAGATGCTCACGCATCACATCACCAAACTTGAATTGTTGCTTGTCCTCAAGCAATCAAACTAATATAGGCTTAGAATGTGAATTTGCATGAGAATGAGAGTTCCATTAAGCTCAAGTCTATTCTTAAAATGGGGTTTATTCATTGTAATTTTGAACAGTTTTGGCATCTCACTCTCCTTTGAATCAGAGGAACGTCAGTGTCATTCGGAATTAGAATCCAGATCATATTATTAATTCTCTGATCTTTATACTCCAGTTTAATCCTTGAACATAGCATAATTTTCTTTAATTTATTTTTCTTTGGTGCTTTGCACCTTGAGCCTAGCCGTGACTTTAAATGTTTTGTCTCAAGGTTACTTGACACAGAAACACCGCAAGCACTTAACTGGGGAACTCTCTTTAAGTTCTGATGTTTCTTTTAGTTACTCCCAGACAGTGGTGCTCAAAGCCTTTGGCATACTTTGTTAAATGCACTTGGTCTCGACTCTAAGTGTTCTGTCTCAAGGATTACTTGACACAATGACACCACAAGAATATGACTAGGGAAACAACTCTTTAAGCTTTTAATCATGTCTGACCTCCCTAGTCATTGATACTCAGAGCCTTGGACCTTGCTTTTATAGTTTCTCTTTTTTTTTTTCTTTTGCTGTTTCTTTTGCTTCAAGGATTAAATTTTTGTTTATTTTAGAGAAGTCATAATAATTCTCTAAATTCCTGGTCCTTATACATCAACATCCTTTGATTCAAATTCAAATACGCACTATTCATGTCATGCATTCAAAATCACAAATAATACCACCACATTTTAGTAAATAAGACTACTCTAAAAATTAAACTCAATCTCTCATGCAATACATCACTTCTTTTTCTTTTGAATTTAAGCTTAGTGAGCAATACATGAGACAATTTTTTTTAGTACTGAAGATCATGCAGGGAATCAAAGCAACAGAGAACAAAAGACAACACAATAAGAACGGAAGAGAAATAGAATGAAAGGAACTCAACCACATCAGTTATGCTAGTGGCCATCTCATTCCTCCATGAAGAACATTCATCTCCCTTTGGTGCTAAACAGAAAAGCCATAAGCGAAGTGTCAACACCAAACTTAAAGGTTTGCTTGTCCTCAAGCAAAGAAGAACTGAAAACAGAGAGGGAAAAGAAAAAAATAGTATGATAAAAGAAGAAGAAAAGGATAAAAGAACAAGAGAGAATTAGGATTTGAGAGGGAGAGAGAATGAAAACAGGGCGGCGCGCTGTGTAATTGAGGCGGCGCAACCGACGCGGACGTTCACTATGTGCGTTCACGCGGGTTGCGAAAAAGGAAAGGGACGCGGATGCGTCCAGTGTGCCTACGCGTGGATTGCCAAGTGGTGAAAAGGGCGCGTATGCGTCAGGGACGTGTACGCGTGGGTCAATTTGTGCTTCTAGCATGAACCTAGCGTGAGGCCAGCACAACTTTCAGCCATGCACCCATTTACGTCGATTTTTCAAGGCGCGTGTGCGCGCCATGTGTGCTCCCGTGTGGATTGCCGAGAACCAGTGGGATGCGTACGCGTCTGGTGCGCGTACACGTGGGTGAGCTAGTGCGCGAGGCATAGTTCCTACACAACTCCAACATAACTTTTTGTTCAATCATACTCATTTTGCATTTACTACGGACGCGGACAAGCACTAGGTGCACGCGCGTGGAATGCTTTTTTTTAAAAAATATTCTATTCCTGTTCTAAAATAGCTGCATGATGAAATCATCGGGTTGCCTCCTAACAAGCACTTCTTTAACGTCACTAGCTTGACGGTCAGTGCTGCTAATTCAGCAGATGAGCGGACCTCTGGCGATCAATCTTGCCTCCAAGATAGTGCTTCAACCTATGGCATTCACTGTAAATTTCCTATCAGAATTCTCTTCCTGTATTTCTACATGACCAAATGGTGAAGCTCTAGTAACCACAAACGGTCCTGAGCATCAGGATTTCAGCTTCCCAGGAAAGAGTTTGAGCCTTGAATTATAGAGAAGCACTATCTGTCCTGGCTCAAAGACTCTGATGGCTAACATCTTTCATGCAATAGCTTAGTTCTCTCCTTTTAGAGCTTTGCATTCTCATAGGCTGAGTATCTGAATTCATCAAGCTCATTCAACTGAAGCATTTGCTTAATTCCTGCAGTTTCTGAATCAAGATTCAGATACCTGATTGCCCAATAGGCTTTATGCTCTAGCTCAACTGGCAAGTGATAGGCTTTTCCATAGACCAATCGATAAGGGGACATGCCTATAGGAGTCTTGTAAGCTGTTCGATATGCCCAGAGAGCATCATCAAGCTTCCTAGATCAGTCCTTTCTTGAAACACTGACAGTCTTCTCTAGAATCTGCTTGAGTTTCCTGTTGGAAACTTTAACATGTCCACTTGTCTGAGGGTGATAGGGGGTTGCCACTTTATGACGGACTCCATATCTCTGCAGAAGAGAGTCCAGCTGTCTGTTATAGAAGTGGCTTCCTCCATCACTAATGAGTGTCCTTGGAACACCAAACCGGCTAAAGATATATCTCTGTAGAAAACTCATCACCACCTTGGCATCATTGATAGGTAGAGCCACAGCTTCCACTCACTTGGACACATAATCAACTGCCACTAAAATATAGTTGTTTGAATATAAGGGTGGGAAAGGTCCCATGAAGTCAATACCCCATACATCAAACAACTTAACCTCAAGAATTCCCTGCTGTGGCATTTCACAGTTGGCAGGGAGATTCATGGCATTTTCACATTTGTCACAGTGCTTCACAAATGCTCTTGAGTCTCTGAAGAGAGTCGGCCAGTAAAACCTGCTCTGAAGGACCTTTGTATCTGTCCTTTCACCACCAAAGTGGCTTCCATAATCAGATCCGTGACAGTGCCAAAGAATTTGCTGTTTTTCCTCATCTGGGACACATCTCCGGATTATACCATCTAAGCACCTTTTAAAAAGGTATGGTTCCTCCCAAATGTAGTACTTTGCATCAGTCAATAGCTTCTTTACTTGTTGCCTACTATACTCCTTTGGAAAAAAATTCATAGCTTTGTAATTTGCAATGTCTGCAAACCATGGAGCCTGCTGACTGAGGAACAATTGCTCATCAGGAAATGTTTCAGTTACAGCTGTGGGTTGTCGTGCTCCTGCATCAGGCTCAATTCTAGAGAGATGGTCAACTACTTGATTTTCTGACCCTTTCATGTCTTTTATCTCAATGTCAAACTCTTGGAGGAGTAACACTGATGAACGGATAATTTGTACGCTTTTTGGCATTATTTTTAGGTAGTTTTTAGTATGATTTAGTTAGTTTTTAGTATATAATTATTAGTTTTTATGAAAAAATCACATTTCTATACTTTATTATGAGTTTGTGTCTTTTTCTATGATTTCAGGTATTTTCTGGCTGAAATTGAGGGACCTGAGCAAAAATTTGATTCAGAGGCTGAAAAAGGACTGCAGATGCTGTTGGATTCTGACCTCCCTACACTCGAAATTGATTTTCTGCAGCTACAGAAGCCCAATTGGCACGCTCTCAATTGCGCTAGAAAGTAGACATCTTGGGCTTTCCAGCAATGTATAATAGTTCATACTTTATCTGCGATTTGATGGTCCAAACTGGCGTTCCATGTCAGCATAAAAATTCTGGCGTAAAACACCCAAACTGGCATAAAAGCTGGAGTTAAACGCCCAAACTGGCACCAGATCTGGCGTTTAACTCCAAGAAAAGCCTATGCACGTGAAAGCTTCAGTGCTCAGCCCAAGCACACACCAAGTGGGCCCCGGAAGTGGATTTCTGCATCATTTACTTATTTCTGTAAACCCTAGGTCACTAGTTCATTATAAATAGGACCTTTTACTATTGTATTTTTATCTTTAGATCATCTTTGATCTTGGGATCAAGTCTTTGAACCCTTTTTCGATTGTTTCATGTTATTTGGGAGAATGGCCATGCATGGACCTTCATCACTTATGTATTTTCAACGGTGGAGTTTCTACACCTCATAGATTAAGGTGTGGAGCTCTGCTGTTCCTCATGAATTAATGCAAAGTACTATTATTCTTCTATTCAATTCAAGCTTATTCTTATTCTAAGATATTCACTCGTACTTCAACCAGATGGATGTGATGATCCATGACACTCATCATCATCCTCCCTTATGAACGCGTGCCTGACAACCATCTCCATTCTATCTGCGAGAGCTTGAGTGTGTATCTCTTGGCCTCCTGGTTCACGATGCATAGTTGCCTCTCCTGACAATAGAGATTCCATTCCATGCGATCAGAGTCTTCGTGGTATAAGTTAGAATCAATTGGCAGCATTCTTGAGATCCAGAAAGTCTAAACCTTGTCTGTGGTATTCTGAGTAGGATCTGGGATGGAATGACTGTGACGAGCTTCAAACTCATGAGTGATGGGCGCAGTGACAGCGTGCAAAAGGATCAATGGATCTTATTCTAGCATGATCAAGAATCGACAGATGATTAGCCCTACGTAATCCATCATCCTTGGCAGACCCTTCCTAATCACAGCATTTGCTGTGATTGATGTTGGCAGAGGAGAGTTGGTTCTTCAAGTGAATGAGGACTACCTTGTGTTTAAGGTTCAAGGATCCCCTTCCGTACACATGGAGAAGAAGCATGAAAAGCTTCTCTCAATACAGAGTCAAACAGAGCCCCCACACTCAAACTCTAAGTTTGGTGTTGGGAGGCCACAACCATGCTCTGAGAATCTGTGAGGCTCTATGAGAGCTCACTGTCAAGCTATTGACATTAAAGAAGCGCTTATTGTGAGGCAACCCAATTTTTACTTACCTATGTTAAATTTCCATTTTCCATTGTTATTTTATGTTTTTTTTTAGGTTGATGATCATGTGGAGTCACAAAAACAACTGCAAAAATCAAAGCAAATTCAAAAATAGCATTAAAAAAGCACACCATGGAGGAGGAGCTTACTGGTGTTTAAACGCCAGTAAGGGTAGCAGAATGGCCGTTAAACGCCCAGTCTGGCACCATTCTAGGTGTTTAACGCCAGAAAAGGCTACCAGACTAGCGTTTAACGCCAGAAAAGGGCACTGAGCTGGCGTTAAATGCCAGAAAGGGAAGAAAAGCTGGCGTTTAACGCCAAGAATGGGCAGCAACCTGGAGTTAACCCCAGGATTGGCACTCAAAGGGGCGTTTACACGCTAGAATGGTGCAGGGATGAGAAATCCTTGACACCTCAGGATCTGTGGACCCCACAGGATCTCCACTACCTCAACTTACTCTCTTTCTTCTACACACATTCCAATAACACCCTTCCCCAAATACCACTCACCAATCACCTCCATTTCTCTTCCCCAATACCCTTCACCAATAACTTCCATCCACTATTCCTCAAACACCCCACCTACCCCACCATTCAAAATTCAAAAACTTCCCCCCCCCAAACCCAACCCTCACACATGAATACCCTTCTCTTTCACTCCTATATAAACCCCTCATCACTCCTTCCTTTTCACACCCGATACACACTTTTCCCCTCTTTGGCCGAACATTTCTTCACCCTCCATCTCCTCTATTTTCTTCTTCTTCTCCGTCCCTTCTTTCTTCTTTTGCTAGAGGACGAGCAAAACTTTTAAGTTTGGTGTGGTAAAAGCGTTGCTTTTTATTTTTCCATAACCATTTATGGCACCTAAGGCCAGAAAAACCTCTAGAAAGAGGAAAGGGAAGGCAAAAGCTTCCACCTCCGAGTCATGGAAGATGGAGAGATTCATCTCAAAGGTCTATTAAGACCACTTCTATGAAGTTGTGGCCAAGAAGAAGGTGATCCCTGAGGTCCCTTTCATGCTCAAAAGGATTGAGTATCTGGAGATCCGACATGAGATTCGAAGAAGAGGTTGGGAAGTTCTCACCAACCCTATTCAACAAGTCGGAATCTTAATGGTTCAAAAGTTCTATGCTAATGCATGGATCACCAAGAACCATGATCAAAGTATGAACCCGAACCCAAAGAATTGGCTTACAATGGTTCGGAGGAAATACTTATATTTCAGTCCGAAAAATGTAAGGTTGGCATTCAACTTGCCAATGATGCAAGGAGATGCACACCCCTACACTAGAAGGGTCAACTTTGATCAAAGGTTGGACCAAGTCCTCATGGACATATGTGTGGAAGGAGCTCAGTGAAAAAGAGACTCCAAAGGTAAGCCGGCTCAATTGAGAAGGCATGACCTTAAACCCGTGGCTAGAGGATGGTTGGAATTCATCCAACGCTCCATCATTCCTACTAGCAACCGATCTGAAGTGACTGTAGATTGGGCTATCATGATCTATAGCATCATGATTGGAGAGGAAGTAGAAGTTCATGAGGTCATATCTCTAGAACTCTACAATGTGGCTGATAAAACCTCCACTTTAGCATGGTTAGCCTTCCCTTATCTCATCTGTCACCTATGAAGTTTAGCTGAAATTGTCATAGAGGAAGACATCCTCATTGAAGAGGACAAGCCCATCACTAAAAAGAGGATGGAGCAAACAAGAGAGCCCACTCATGGACCTCAACAAGAGCATGAGGAAGTCCCTCATCAAGAAATCCCTGAGATGCCTCAAGGGATGCATTTTCCTCCACACAACTATTGGGAGCAACTCAACACCTCTTTGGGAAATTTGAGTTCCAATATGGAGCAACTAAGCATGGAGCACCAAGAGCACTCCATTATTCTCCATGAAATTAAAGAGGATCAAATAGCCATGAGGGAAGAGCAACAAAGGCAAGGAAGAGACATTGAGGAGCTCAAGAACTCTATAAGATCTTCAAGAAGGAGAACTAGCCGCCATCACTAAGGTGGACTCGTTCTTTAATTCCCTTGTTCTTATTTTTTTGTTTTTCGATTTCTGTGCTTTATGTTTGTCAATATTTGTGTCTTCATTACATGATAAGTAGTGTCTAGTGTCTATGTCTTAAAGCTATGAATAATTCCATAAATCCTTCACCTTTGTTAAATGAAGAATATGCCTAATTACAAAAGAACAAGAAGTACATGAATTTTGAATTTTATCTTGAAATTGGTTTAATTATGTTGATGTGGTGGCATTACTTTTTGTTTTCTGAATGAATGCTTGAACAGTGCATATTTTTTATAAGTGAAGTTTATGAATGTTAAAATTGTTGGCTCTTGAAAGAATGATGAACAAAGAGAAATGTTATTGATAATCTGAAAAATCATGAAATTGATTCTTGAAGCAAGAAAAAGTTGTGAATAACAAAGCTTGCAAAAAAAAGAGAAAAAAATGGCAAAAAAAAGAAAGAAAAAGAAAAAGCAAGCAGAAAAAGCCAATAGCTCTTTAAATCAAAGGGCAAGGGTAAAAGGGATCCAAGGCTTTAGGCATTAATGGATAAGAGGGCCCAAAGGAATAAAATCCTGGCCTAAGCGGCTAAATCAAGCTGTCCCTAACCATGTGCTTGTGTCATGAAGATCCAAGTGAAAAGCTTGAGACTGAGTGGTTAAAGTCGTGATCCAAAGCTAAAGAGTGTGCTTAAGAGCTCTGGACACCACTAACTGGGGACTTTAGCAAAGCTGAGTCACAATCTGAAAAGGTTCACCCAGTTATGTGTCTGTGGCATTTACGTATCCGGTGGTAATACTGGAAAACAAAGTGTTTAGGGTTACGGCCAAGACTCATAAAGTAGCTGTGTTCAAGAATCAACATAATGAACTAGGAGAATCAATAACACTATCTAAATTCTAAGTTCCTATAGATGCCAATCATTCTGAATTTCAAAGGATAAAGTGAGATGCCAAAACTGTTCAGAGGCAAAAAGCTACTAGCCCCGCTCATCTAATTGGGACTAAGTTTCATTGATATTGTGAGATACATTGTATATTCTCTTTTTTTATTCTATTTTGTTTTTAGTTGCTTGGGGACAAGGAACAATTTAAGTTTGGTGTTGTGATGAGCGGATAATTTATACGCTTTTTGGCATTGTTTTTAGGTAGTTTTAGTATGATTTAGTTAGTTTTTAGTATATAATTATTAGTTTTTGTGCAAAAATTACATTTCTGGACTTTACTATGAGTTTGTGTGTTTTTTGTGATTTTAGGTATTTTCTGGCTGAAATTGAGGGACCTGAGCAAAAATCTGATTCAGAGACTGAAAAAAGACTGTAGATGTTGTTGGATTCTGACCTCCCTGCACTCGAAATGGATTTTCTAGAGCTACAGATGTTCAATTGGCGCGCTCTCAATTGCGTTGAAAATTAGACATCTTGGGCTTTCCAGCAATGTATAATAGTTTATACTTTGCTCGAGATTTGATGGCCCAAACTGGCGTTCCAAGTCAGCATAAAAAGTCTGGCGTAAAACGCCCAAACTGGCATAAAAGCTGGAGTTAAATGCCCAAACTGGCACCAGAGCTAGCGTTTAACTCCAAGAAAAGTCTATGCACGTGAAAGCTTTAATGCTCAGCCCAAGCACACACCAAGTGGGCCCCAGAAGTGGATTTCTGCATCATTTACTTATTTCTGTAAACCCTATGTCACTAGTTCATTATAAATAGGACCTTTTACTATTGTATTTTCATCTTTGGATCATCTTTGATCTTGGGATCAGGTCTTTCAACCCTTTTTTGATTGTTTTGTGTTATTTGCTTTCAGAGTTTCAAAAGCATGCAGACAATCAGAATCAAAGACAAAAGGAACATCAACAACCAATAGGTTGCTCAATGGTTTAGTAATTTTAGAAAAGTCCTTTATAAATCTCCTATAAAATCCTGCATGACCCAAGAAACTGCTGACTGCCTTAACATTTGCTGGTGGTGGTAATTTTTCAATTACCTCCACCTTTGCTCTGTCAACCTCAATCCCCTTACTTGAAATCCGGTGTCCAAGAACAATACCTTCTGTGACCATAAAATGGCATTTTTCCTAATTCAAAACAAGGTTTGATTCTTGACATCATTTCAAGACAAGAGATAAATGCTTAAGGCAGGATTCAAAAGAATTACCAAAAACAGAAAAGTCATCCATAAATACCTCAATAAACTTTTCAACCATGTCAGAAAAAATTGAAAGCATACACCTCTGAAAAGTTGCTGGAGCATTACAAAGTCCAAATGGCATTCTCCTGTAGGCAAATACTCCAAAGGGGCATGTGAATGCTGTCTTCTCTTGATCTTGAGGGTCCACTGCAATTTGATTATATCCAGAATATCCATCTAAAAAAATAATAAAAAATATGACCAGCTAACCTCTCAAGCATTTGATCAATGAAAGGCAGGGGAAACGATCCTTCCTTGTAGTAGTGTTGAGCCTCCTGTAGTCTATACACATTCTCCATCCTGTGATTGTTCTTGTAGGAATAAGCTCATTCTTTTCATTCTGGATCACTGTCATCCCTTCTTTCTTGGGAACGACCTGCACAGGACTTACCCAAGAACTGTCAGAAATAGGGTAAATAATACCTGCTTCCCATAATTTCATTACCTTTTTTTGGACCACCTCTTTCATGGTTGGATTGAGTCTCCTTCGTAATTGCACAACTAGTTTAACATCATCTTCAAGAAGGATATTGTGCATACACTTGGTTGGACTAATCTCCTTCAAGAAACTAATGGTCCACCCAAGAGCTGTTTTATGGCTCTTGAGCACTGAAACAAGCGCCGCTTCCTCTTTAGGCTTTAGGGAAGAGTTAATAATCACCAGATATGAATCATTTTCACCCAAGAACACATATTTTAGAGAAGGAGGTAAAGGTTTGAGCTCAAACTTGGGGGCTTCCTCTACTTTAGGCGTGTAAACCATAGCCTTCTGGGGGGATGAATCATCAACTTCAACTAATTCATACTCAGAAACAGGATTCAGAATTTCATCAAGCACCTTAGCTTTCAGTACCTCTTGAACAAGTGGTTCAATAATATATATTTTCATGCACCCTTCAAAATCATTAAGGTGTTTGAGAGCCTCAAAAACATTTAGGACCGCCTGTTCTTCATTGACCCTCAAGGTTAATTCACCCTTTTGCACATCAGTCAAAGCTCTACCTATAGCTAAAAAGAGTCTACCAAGTATAATAGAGGATTTTACCTCCTTTTCCATGTATAATATAACAAAATCAACAGGAAAAATAAATGGTCATACTTTAACAAGTAAATCTTCAACAACACCCACAGGTAATGAACCAATTCAATTAGCTCAATAGTCTCCTCTGGTGTCTTCTTCTTGTACAATGAACCACCTGCAGAATTATCTAAGCACATCTTAGAAATTTCATCCAATCCTTCATAAAAGATATCTAGTTGGGTCCATTTGGAGAACATGTCTAGAGGGCATTGCCTAGTCAGTAGCTTGTATCTCTCCTAAGCTTCATAAAGAGTTTTACCATCCTTCTGCTTGAAGGTCTGAACCTCCACCCTAAGCTTAGTCAGCTTCTTTGGTGGGAAAAATTTAGTGAGAAACTCAGTAACAACCTTGTTCCAAGTATCCAAACTCTCCTTGGGTTAGGAATCTAGCCATAGCTTTGCTCTATCCCTCAGAGCAAACGGGAAGAGCATAAGATTGTACACCTCTGGGTTCACTCCATTTGCCTTCACAGTATCACAAATCTGTAGAAAACTAGAAATAAATTTATTTGGGTCTTCGTGGGGAAGACCATGATACTGGCAGTTTTGTTGCACCAGGGTGACCAATTGTGGCTTCAATTCAAAGTTGTTCGCAGCTATAGGAGACACCACAATACTTTTTCCATACAGATCTACAGTAGGAGCAGAGTAAGAGCCAAGCACTTTCCTTTGTTGCTCATTCCCATTCAGATTTGCCACATTGGCATTATCAGCATTGTTAGGGTCCATAGTGGATTCTGTAGCCTTGTAGAGTCTTGCCTGTTCTAAACGTCGCCTGAAAGTCCTTTCAGGTTTAGGATCAAAGTCAAAGAGATGTTCTTTGTCTCTGTTACTGCGCATAAACAAACAGAAAAGAAGAAAAGATGGAACTCTCTACGTTAGAGTGCAGAGAATTTCCAGTGAGGTAACCTGAACTAGGAAACACCAAACATAATTTCAGAAATTAAGAAGAATATTAGTGTTATAAAATTTTTTTGAAAATATTAAAAATAGATTTTAATAAAATTAAAACTAAAACGCCTAATCTAAGAATTCAAACAACTAATGGTTGTTAATCACTATCAATCCCCGGCAACGGCGCCAAAAACTTAGTGCACAATTTATAACCCACAAACTAACTGGCAAGTGCACCGGGTCGTACCAAGTAATACCTCAGGTGAGTGAGGGTCGATCCCACAAGGATTGATGGACTAAGAAACAATGGTTAAATGATTTACTTAGTTAGGCAAGCAGAAAATGGTTTTGAGATGTTCAAAAGGTTTAAAAAGTAACTAAGATGAAAATAAAATATGGGAGAAAACAGTTAAGGCTTCAGAGTTATCTATTTTCCTGATTGACTTTTCTTATTAACTATTGTAATCATGCAAGATTTAATTCATGGTAAACTATTTGTGACTAGACCCTAATTCCTTAGACCTTCCTAGTCTCCTCTAAAACTGCCAATTCCTTGGTCAATTAATTCCAATTAGAGGGTGATGATCAAATTTCAGTTTATATGCTACAAGAATCCTAATTATCCAAAAATAAGGGGATTATATGTCACGTATCCTATTAAATACAAATAATTAGAAATTCAGGATAATATGTTTTTAAGTTGTTGTTCAATTAAAGATATTTTCCAAGTTATATAAGAACTCAATTAGAACATGGGTCATACTTCCGTTCCACCCAAATTCATAAAATAAAGAACGAAAACAATTATTGAAATATAAATCAAAACATGAATTAAAATAGAAAAATAATATTATCAATCCATACAATAGAGAGAATTCCTAACCTTAACAGTGGAGGTTTAGTTGCTCATGGAAAAGAGTGAAAAATAAGGATTCAAGTAAATTGCCTGAGATGGAATGAATAGTTAACTAATTAATGTTGTCTTTTATATCTAATCCAAATAAATTAAAATCCTAATTTTTAAAACTAAATAATATCTTTTCTTACCTTAAAATAGTATTTAAATTTAAATCAAAATTAATTATGGCAATTAATAAGTCTTCAATTGATGGATGGGGACCACTTGATTCCTTCACTTTGCAACCTCTGATCTGTGCTTTCTGGGCTAAAAACTAGGTCAAAAGCAGCTCAAGAATCGCTGGGGGCGAATAATGAGTTTGTAGTACATCGCGCATGTCACGCGTGCGCGTGATGTGCACATGCGCGCCCTTAAACGCCAGATCAACTATGTCAAATTGTATATCGTTGCGAAGCTCCGTGATGTTAGCTTGGGCTTGACAGCTTTGTGATTTCTTCCACTTTTGCATGCTTCCTTTCCATCAAATCCAGCCAAATGCTACCTAAAATAAACAGAATTAGACAAGACTCAAAATAGCATTCATAGTGGCTAAAATATAATTAATTCTTGATTAAACTCAACAATTTAAGTGCAAATTCACTAGGAAAAGATAGAAAAGATGCTCACGCATTAGTAATTAGAGTAAGGCTTCTCCAGATTCAATTTGTAACCATTGCAGGTGTTTTGCATGTGGATTGCCTAGACAGATGGTGAAGTATTGCCCTCGTAAGGCCAGAACCAGCAATGTCGGGTGTTTGCTATGAACGCCCAAGATACTGCAAAGTCGGATTCGTTGATGAGAGGTAACTATTTTTTGGTTAGAAATATTGGTTGCATTATATGATACTGGAGCTTCACATTTGTTTATTTCATTTGATAAATTTGAGGAACTAGGATTGAAAGTGTTAGAATTAGCATTTGATTTGCATGTGCATACTCCGTATCAGACAATTGTGACAAAGTTAGGTTGTAGGAAAGTATCTTTCAAGCTGAAGGATAGAGAATTTATTCATGACTTAATTTGTTTGCCAATGATTGGGTTGGAGATGATTTTGGGGTTTGATTGGTTGTTAAAGAACTGGGTATTGTTGGATTTCTTTGAGCAATCGATTCGGTTTATGCCAAAAGGAGAAGGAGGAGCAGTGATAACCGAGGGTTATTACCTGAACTCTATTTTGGTGAATTGTAGTGGAGAAGAGTGTCAGGGTTATATACTATTGGCGGTGAATGCATTAGGTGATGAACAGAGGTTAGACCAGATTCCGGTAGTTAGGAAATTTCCAGAAGTGTTCCCGAGAGATATTCCCGATTTTCCTCCTCAAATGGGGATTAAATTTGCGATTGACTTGGTACCAGGAGCCAAACCAATCTCAATTGCACTGTATCGAATGACTCCTGTAGAGCTGGCTGAACTTAAGATCCAATTGGAAGAGCTTCTGAACAAGAAATTCATCCGATCGAGTGTGTCTCCGTGGGGAATGCCAGCTTTGTTGGTAAAGAAAAAAGATGGGGCAATGTGATTTTTTGTAGATTACCAACAGTTGAACAAAGTGACTGTGAAGAGCAAGTATCTGTTGCCGAGGATAGATGACTTAATGGATCAGTTGCAAGAAGCTGGAGTGTTTTTAAAGATTGATTTAAGATTCGGTTACCATCAGATAAGGGTAAAGGAAGATGACATTCTGAAAAACTGTGTTTAAGACGCGTTATAGACACTACGAGTTTGCAGTGATGTCCTTTGGGTTTACAAATGCACCTGATGTGTTCATAGATTACATGAATATAGTATTTCGTCCCTTTTTTGATAAGTTTGTGGTGGTGTTCATAGATGACATCCTGGTTTACCCTAAAACGGTGAAGGAGCATGAAGAGCACTTGAGAATTGTGTTGCAAATCCTGAAGTAGTGGAAATTATATGCTAAGTTGTCCAAATGTGAGTTCTGGAAGGAAGAAGTGAAGTTCTTAGGTCACGTGGTGAGTAAAGGTGGAATAGCCATAGATCCTTCAAAAGTAGAGGCAGTGATGGAATGGGAAAGACCGACAACGGTAACAGAGGTTAGGAGCTTTTTGGGTTTATCTGGATATTACAGAAGGTTTATTCACGGGTTCTCTCAAATCACACTACCAATGACTAAGTTAACAAGGAAAGAGACACCATTTGTGTGGATGTCCAAGTGTGAGAAAAGTTTTCAAACTTTGAAAGAGAAATTAACGTCAGCACCTATTTTTATTTTTCCGGAACCGCACGAGCCGTTTGCAATATACTGTGACGCTTCTTTGAAGGGTTTAGGTTGCGTGTTAATGCAACAAGAACGTAGTGGCTTACGCATCGCGTCATCTTAGACCACAATGAGGTGAATTACCCAACTCATGACTTAGAATTGGCGGCGATTGTATTTGCATTGAAGATCTGAAGGCATTACTTGTACGGAGTGAGTTTTAGAGTCTTTTCTGATCACAAGAGTCTTAAGTATATCTTTGATCAGAAAAAGCTCAATATGCGTCAGAGGAGGTGGATGGAGCTACTTAAGGATTATGATTTTGAACTGAGTTATCACCTTGGGAAGGCTAATATGGTAGCAGACACTTTGAGTAGAATAACTTTGACAGTTGCATGGATGAGGATCAAGGAAGAGGAGTCAGTAGATAAATTTGCAGAACTCAAGCTGGATATTGATAAAGTTGACGGACAAACCTGTTTGAACCAATTGTGCATTTCAAGTACTTTTAAGTTAGAAAGTTAGAAGGCTTAGCAAGATGAACAGGAACTTCAGAATATGTTTCAACCAATTGGTAAGAAGAGGCATGGAGAGTTTACTAAAGATGATGAAGGGTTGTAGAGGTATAAGCGGAGAATTTGTGTGTCAGATGTTAAAAATTTAAGACAAGAGTTGATGTCAGAAGCTTACAACAACGGGTTTTCTATTCTTCCAGGAAGTATGATGATGTACTATGACCTAAAGCAGATGTTTTGATGGCCTGGGATGAAGGGTGATGTAGCTACACATATATCTAAGTGTCTGACGTGTCAGAAGGTGAAGATAGAATACTAGAGACCATCGGGGATATTACAGCCACTTGAGATTTCTCAGTGGAAGTGGGAAGGAATTACAATGGATTTTGTGACTGGTTTATCGAGGACTAGGTCAGAATTTGATGTGGTTTGGGTGATCGTGGATCATTTAAGCAAATCTACTCATTTTCTGCCTATCCGAGTGAATTACTCTTTGGAGGTACTTGCAAAATTGTACATCAAAGAGATTGTAAGATTGCATGGGGTACCATCGAGCATAGTGTTAGACCGTGATCCCCGATTCACATCAAGGTTTTGGGGAGCTTTCTAAAGAGCATTCGGTACGAGACTATGTCTCAGCACAGCATATCATCCGCAAACGAATGGACAGTCAAAACGGACTATTTAGACGTTGGAGGACATGCTAAGGGCGTGTGTCTTGGATCAACCGGGGAGTTGGGACCATTACATGCCATTGGTGGAGTTTGCGTACAACAACAACTTTCATGCGAGCATTGGGATGGCTCCGTATGAGGTTTGTATGGATAGAAGTGCTAGGGCCAGATTTGGTAGCAGAGACTACTGAGAATATTAAAAAGATTCAAGCTTGGATTTTGACTTCACAGAGCCGACAAAAGAGCTATACAGATCAGAGAAGGAAACCATTGGAATTTGAAGTAGGTGAGCATGTATTTCTGAAGGTTACTCCTACAACTTGGATTGGAAGGGAGATTAAGACAAAGAAGTTGAATCAAAGGTATATAGGGCCGTTTGAGATTTTGAGACGAATCAGGCCGAAGGCATATCAAATAGCTTTGCCACCGCGTTTGTCTAACTTACATGATGTATTCCACATGTCACAGCTCCGTAAGTACACATCGGATGCGACGCATGTGTTAGAGCCTAAGTCAGTTGAACTGAAGGAAAACCTAACTTTTCAAGTAACACCAGTGCAGATTGACGACACTAGTGTGAAGAAGTTGTGTGGAAAGGAAGTTTGTTGGTTAAAGTGGCTTGGAGAAGAGCGGGAATGGAAGAGCATACTTGGGAATTGGAGTCTGAGATGCGGAATGATTATCCCTGAGCTATTCTCAGGTAATCACTAAATTTTGGAGACAATTTTTTATTTGATAGGGAGAATCTAAGAACCGCAACTAATTAACCACTTAATTAATTAAATTAATTTCCAAAAATAGGATCTGAAAATTTAGAATGTTAATTAGAAAATTTAAATGTGATTTTTGGACTCCGTAGATTTTTCTGAGTTGGAAAATGAAATTTTCTACAAAAAATCGCGTAAAAACGCGAACCGGTAAATTAATCAGCAGTACCGGCTTAAATATGTTCGGTACTGTACAAGAATCATAAAAACAATAGAAAAGATTAAGAAAATAATTAGAATTGAAAACCGGACAGTAATTTTAAAGGTTTGGCCAAAAAGTTGGGCCAAATGGGCTAAAACCGCTAACGGGTTGGACTAGGCATAAATTGGGCCCAAGCCCAATATATAAATACACTTAAAAATGAACCCATTCAGCTCATTCACTACACAAAACAACACACACACAACCGCAAGTGAGAAGGGAGGAGAAGAGAGTGCTACTATTCACCACCAACTTCCGGTGGCCATAACTTGAGCTATGAAGCACTGATTCGCATCTCGTTTGTGGCTATGCGAAGCTATCGCTGAGCCCGTTAATTTAATCTAACTTGTGTTGGTAATATTTCAAAATTTTCTCTGCTTTCTACAGCCCTAAGAAATTCAAAAATGTAAGTGTTGATTTTGAGTGAATTTTTGTGTTGTGATTGATTAGGTGGTCTCTAAGGTTGGGTTATTAGTGGTTTGTTCCTCAAACACCATCGGAGAAGGTAAAGAAACTTTTTACCTTGTGAATTTGTAAATTTGATGAACCCTAGGTGTTGATTTATGATAAATTATGTACGTCTAGCTTGAAATGTGAATTATTGGAGCTTTGGATTAATTGTTGGTGATTGGAGGCTTGGTTTGGACACAAATTTGGTATATAGCACATATTGGGAATCGGCCAAGGTATGGTTTCGATTTTCTCTATGTAATATATAATATTTCTAGACACTTAGACTAGTGTACCATAGGATAGGATTGAAATTGATTGTTGTTAAATTGATAATGTATGATGATGTTATTGCTTGTGATGGTTTTGGATAACTTGTGATGAGAATTTCGATGTGGTATGATAAATGATGCTTATGAGTAGTGAGTTTGTGTTCAAGTTGTTAATATTGGAATATTGATCTACAAATTGTGAAATTATTGAGTTTATGGATGAGGAATTGATTGATATAGGTGTTGAATTGGTTGAATTGTGATGGAAAGGTAAAGTGTAGCATTTGGTAGTGTTTTATGGTGAAATGGAATAGGCTTTGAATTGGTTTGGTTGTGAATTTTGAAGGTTTAAGAACCTAGTGAACTTTAAGTAAAAACCAGTTTTTGGTGAACTTTAGCGGATCATATCTTGAGCCATAGTTTTTGAAATTGATTGAATTTGGTATCAAATTAAAGATAATTCAAAGAACTTTAAAAAGGTATAAATTTCGTTGGAATCGGAATTATGTAAAAAAAGATGTGAACGTTGGAAGTTGGTGGCAAAAATCTGAACTTCTATGATGTTGCAGAATTTGTGATTTTTGGTATGTGTGCCCACGTACACTGCTGTGCAATTGCTCTGAACAGGGTCCATGTTTTCATTTGTCCGTATGTACACCTTTGTGCGCATGCACACCCTGTAAAATTTTGAAAACGTGCATACGCACAGTCTGGTGCGCACGCACACATAGGAATATGCCTACTGTTGAGAGCGTTTGCACACTCTGGTGTGCACACATGGTGCACGAAATTGGCTCCGTAATATTCGCACAGATAAACTAGCAAATTCACCGGGTCGTCCAAGTAATACCTCATGTGAGTGAGGGTCGATCCCACGGAGATTGTCGGATTGAACAAGCAATGGCTACCTTGTAGATCTTAGTCAGGCAGATAGGAAATATAGTTGTTATGTGAAACGCATAAAAACAAAATAAATAAAGTGTTACTAGATAGGTGTGAAATCAGTGATAAGATAACGGTTGAGACTTCGGAGATGCTTCCTCCTTATGGATCAACTTTTCGCACTGTCTACTTCAACTTCTAATGATTTATTCTATGGCAGGCTGTAAATGACTAACGCCAGGTCAGTGGTTATTAATCTCCCCGGCTTCAGATCAAATGCTAGGTCTGTGGTCATCCAATCTGAATGGGGGTGAAGCTCCTGCACTCCATTCCCTTGGTGATCCTACTCAAAACACCACAGACAAGGTCGGATCATCTGGATCAGAGAATGCTGCCTCTTGATTCTAGCCTCTACCACGAAGGCCATAATCGTCCCGTACCTTGGCTAAACTGATGTCACGAGAAGTCCCCAATGAAGTCATCGATTAGCCGTCTAAGAAATGTAAAATCAAGCTTGTGGTTCAATACTATCCCTTCAAGGACTCACAAGAACCCGTGTAGAATAAAGATGACGGTCAAGTTACACTCCCAATTCATTAGGATGAAGAACGAAGATACATCTTAGAATGGAATCAACATAGATTGAAATAGAATAGTGATATTATTAATTCTTGAGAATCAGCAGAGCTCCTAACCTTAACCTAGGAGGTTCGTGACTCACACTTGTACAATGAAAAGTTTGAAAGTAAAAGATCAAAAACTCCTTAACAATGGTTATCTTTGTTCTACTTATACTAGTCTAACAACTAAGGATTACAGAAATATGATAAACGAGTCTTGTATTGCAAAAATCCACTTCTGGGGCCCACTAGATGAGTGTTTGGGCTGAGCTTGGGGTGAGCCACGAGCAAGTACTCCCTTTGGGGTGTTGGACGCCACCTTGGGACTCCCTTGTGGGCGTTGGATGCCAGCTGCTCCCTTTTGGGCGTCCAGCAACAGGAAAGAGGCTAGTAGCTGGTGTTGAACGATAGTTTCGGACCTTTATTTCCAGAGAAAAGTATAGACTATTATATATTTATGAAAAGCCCTAGATGTTAGCTTTCCAAAGATGTTAAGAGCATGCCATTTGGACCTTTGTAACTCCAAAAATTCTCCTTCGAGTGCACGAAGGTCAGATCCTGACAGCATCTGTAGTCCTTTCTCTGTCTCTGAATCAAACCTTTTCCAAAGCTCTTCAATTTCAACTAGAATTTACGTGAAATCACATGAAAACACACAAACTAAAAGTAGAATCCAAAAATATGAATTTTACACTAAAACCTATGAAAACATAATAAAACTTAATCAAAATATAACAAAAACTATATGAAAATAATGCCAAAAAGTGTATAAAATATCCACTTATCAGAACACCAAAATTAAATTGTTGCTTGTCCCCAAGCAACCAAAAACAAAGTTGGATTAAAAAGAAGAGAAAGATACAATAAATCTCAGAGTTTTCAATGAAGCTCAGTCTCAATCAGATGAGCGGGGCTAGTGGCTATTCACTTCTGAATAGTTTTGGCATCTCACTTTCCTTTGAAGCTCAAAATAATTGACATCTTTAGGAACTCAGAATTCATATGTTATTATTGACTCTCCTAGTATAGTTCTTTTTTATTCTTGAACACAACTTCTTTTGAGTCTTGGCCGTGACCCTAAGCGCTTTGTTTTCCCGTATTACCATCGGATACATAAACGCCACAGACACTTAACTAGGTGAACCCTTTTGGATTTTGATTCAGCTTTGCTAGAATCCCCAGCCAGTGGTGTCCAGAGTTCTTAAGCACACTCTTTTGCTTTGGATCATGACTTTAACTTCTCAGTCTCAAGCTTTTCACTTGACACCTTCATACCACAAGCATATAGTTCTGGGAATCAGCTCTTTTGAACTTTTAGGCCAAGATTTTGTTTCTTCTAGACGCTTGATGACCGGAATTCACACCCCTTAAAATTTTGATTATGAACCCGTTCTTTTGGCAAGCGCACCAAAATTATCGTCAAGTAATAACCCACAGTGGAGTGGGATCGTATCCACAAAGATTGGTAGATTTGAGCAATTTTAATCAATTGGTGAATTAGTTAAGCTGAGCAATATATAGTATGATTGCAGAATTGTAAATGAACAGAAAAGTAAATGACTCAAAAGTAAAGAGAATCAGTAAAGTGCATAAAAGGAAATGGCAGTAATGTAAAGTGCAGAATTATAAATGACTTAATTGTAAATGGGAATGGGGGTTGACTGAATTTTAAAAAAAGCTATAAAGAATGTGGAAGATAAGAATAGGGGAATTCATTGAGATTGGGAGATGTTGTTCTCTTTGGATTAAATCCAGCTCATCTGATCTTCAATCATGAAACTCATTGACGTCTTGGCAATCATGATTGATTGAGCCCCAATCCCTTTGTGACTCAATCTCTCAAACTTGATAATCAGCCAATTCCTTGGTCTAATTGCTCATGAAAAGAGATATGATTGGTCCCTAATTATACCACATATCCTTATAGATCCAGAATAGAGGGTGGATTATATGTCACCATATCCAATCACCAAAACCCAGATCTACTCATATGTGAGAAGGGATTTCAAGCATGGTTCCATGTTTCCTTTTCCTAGGTTCCCATGAAACCCATTTAGCATTCAACCTCTTTCCCAAGATGATTGAACACTAGCATTAAAACGAAATTCCTTCTAGTAAATCAAAGAGAAGATGAAGAGAAAAAGAAATTCACTATCATCCATTTTGAGAGAGGGAATTTAGCTACTCAAAGCTTAGAGAAAAGTACAAGAGATAGAAGAGATGATGTGAAAGTAACTCTAACTCTACTTTAACAAAACTACTATCCAACCCCTTTCTCAATACTCTCAGGGGTTATTTATACTACTCCTAGTGCTGGAATAAAGAAAATACAAAAGAGGAAAAGAAAATTACAATTGGAGGGAAAGAAAACCCAATAAATGTGACCTTCCAGCTTGCCGTGTGATAGGTGCTTGAGTGGCGTGCTACACCCAGCCTCCAATTTGGCTTGGCGCGCCATGCCCAGCTCTCAAGTGGCATGCCCCCATGTGTTGATATCCCTAGCGTGCCATGCCTTCGATCCCAAGTGGCACGTTCAAGGTCTTCTCAAGCTTTGGTTAGCCTGGCGTGCCACGCCTTCGGGCCCAAGTGGCACACCCAGGCTTTTCTTGGGACTTTGTTAGCCTGGCGTGCCACGCCTTCGATCCCAAGTGGCACGCTCATGCCTTTCTCTTCCTCTTCTGCTTTCTAGAAAGTTGAACTAGCGTGGCACGCCCAGGGTTTGGCGTGCCATGCCCCTTGTATGTGCTTCATTCCCTCTTCTGAAAAATAGAGCTGGCGTGCTATGCCCAGTGTGTGGCGTGCCACGCCCAGTGTTCTTCATGTTCCAATAGCTGGCGTGCCACACCCAGCATTCAAGTGGCACGCCCAGATGATCAATGAGGGTTGGAGTGCCACGCCTTGGTATTCAAGTGGCACGCCTAAGTGAGGATGAGAGCCTGGCATGCCACGCCTTCGATCTCAAGTGGCACGCCCAGCTTTTCTTGCCCTTTTCTAGCATTGGCGTGCCATGCCTGGATGCTCAAGTGGCACGCGCAAGTGATGGTTAGGAGTTGGCGTGCCACGCTTCGATCTCAAGTGGCACGCCCAGCTTTACTTGGCCTTTTCCAGCATTGGCGTGCCATGCTTGGATGCTCAAGTGGCACGCCCAAGTGGTGGTTGGGAGCTGGCGTGCCACGCCTTCGACGTTAAGTGGCACGCCCAGCTTTACTTGGCACTCTCTAGCATTGGCGTGCCACGCTTGGGTCTTCAAGTGGCATGCCCAAGTGATGGTTGGGAGCTGGCGTGCCACGCCTTCGACGTCAAGTGGCACGCCCATAATGGTTAATGGTCTTGGCGTGCCACGCACATCTTGGCGTGCCATGCCCCTCTTGTGGCTTCTAGCATTGCTCTCTGGAAAACTGTACCAGTGTGCCACGCCCAGCTCCTGGCATGCCACGCCCATGTACTTTCATGGCATTTGCTTCAAGTGGCACGCCAGTTTCACATGCCCAGCTCTGTTTTGTTGTTTCCTTCCCTTTTTGTTGCACTTTTCACCTGAGATTCAGCACTAACCTATTTCAAAGTAATGTACCATAATATTCATCAATTAGCTCATGAATTGCAATGATCAAATGAGTTTATGCTCTTTTATGGCCCTTTTTGGACAAGAAAAAAGGATAAATGATGCAAGCCATCACAACACCAAACTTAAGCTTTGCTTGTCCCAAGCAAATTAATATGAGTAGTCTTTATTTGAATAGAGACTTGACCTTAGAGAAGCATTCACTACCAAGATAGGGTTAAGTCTTAACTCATGCATGAACCTTAATGATTTGATGTCACAATGAACTCCTAGACTCTTTGAGGATTTTTCCAAGTAATTGCCTTAGGTTCCCTTTCTATTGATTATCACCATGAAGTAGCAAAGAATGTTTCTTCTTCTTTGGTTGTTCTTTCATTTACAATTGTCTTTTTTTTCTTCTTTATCAACCACGACTCTAAATGTTTTGTCTCAAGACAACCCTTTAAGTTAGGCTTTCAATTAGCACTCCCAAACCAGTTGGCTTTAGGGTACAAGGTGTTGAAACACCCCTAAGAATTTACTTGCCCAGGTCTCTTTCCTTGACACATCTTCACCACAAGCATCTACTAGGATTTCTAACTCTTTTGAACTTATTTAGATTTCTTTCCATCCCAATAGTTGATGCTCAGACACTTGGGTCTTTGTTGCTTACTACTTCTTGGTTTTATGGATTTTCAAGGGACACCCTTAGCCTCTACTTGTCATACCCTTCAAGTCTAATTGCTTATCATGACTTAAAAATTTTTCTAGTTCATCCAGAGTCCTATACTCAAGTCCTTATCTCTTGATATTGAATGGTCTTACTTTGTCTTAGCCTCTTTTACTCTTATTTTTGCACAGCTCACAATAGACTCTTACGGAAACAAACTATTCTTTTCATTGATGAGTATGAGACTTCCAATAACATTGCACTTTCTTTCTTGAAAATATAAAAGACTCATAAAAGACTTCAGGACATAAAGAAACTAAGCATTAAACATAAACTATCCTAACATTGTAACTTATTATTGAACAGAAATTAAAACATGAAGCAAACTAAACAGAATTTTCAGAATTATGAGAATGTCAACCATGGGACTTAACAACCTTTGAGCAGCTTTAGTTCATTAGCCCTTTTCCCTTGTCCTTCTTTTTGGAAGGGGAGGAGTCATCACCATTCTTCTTGGAGGATCCCTCTTATGCCTTTGTGTCCTTGGGCTTCCAAAATCCCAGCCTCCTCATGTAGGATTTGACATTTTCTTTGTGCTGGAATGCAATTTCTTCCTGTCTTGCACTGAGTTCCTCCATCTTTTGCATGTAGGTTGGATAATCGGGGTCATATTGGCTACTGCATTACACAAGTTGCTCAATTTTGTTCGTGCATAGTAGTCATATTCCGTTCTTGCCACAGTTATAGATTCCTAAAGATGCTTAAACTCAACAAGGTTCCTTAGTTGGAGCTGTTGTTGTTCCATAATTATTCCGAAGCTGCCTTGCATCTCTCCCCAATTGATCTGGTTTTTCTGCTCCTTCAATTGCTCCATACTTCTTTGGAGTTGTTGTATATTCTCATTCATGTGGTCCCATTGTTGTTGTTGCTATTTGAGTTGGTTGACATCCTCTCTCAGGTGGTGTATGTCTCCTTTCATTTGGTGTATGTCTCCTTTCAACTGCTCCCAATTGAATCCTTTGGGAAATTGTTAGTAATGGTGGTATGGTGGTGGTTAAAGTGCTAGCTGAAGTAGTTGATCTTCAACCTCTTCTTCTTGTTGTGGTTGCCCTTGTGTTTCATGAGCATGAGCTCTATGCTCCCTGACCCTTTAAAGTGAGTTAACAGCTACCACCTTGGCCATCTTCTTGGCAATTATAGGCTTGTCCTGCTCCACCATGACTTCATCAATAATCTTCTCAACCCCTGCTTCATCGCATAGCCTTTGGATGATGCTGGAAAATGCCAACCTTGAGCTATCTTTGGTACTTTTAAGTTTTTGTTGATGTTGTTGGCAATCATCTCCCCAACATTGAAATTTTCTCCCTTCATTATGCTGTATATGAGCACAGCTCTTTCTTTAGTTACCTTTGAAGTGTTGGATGTGGAAATTAGAGACCTCCTCACAAAGTCCAGCCACCCTCTAGCTTGGGGGCTCAAATCTCTTCTCCTCAGCTGGTTGGGTCTCCCATCCTTGTCATTGATCCACTACACATTCAGCACACAGATCTCATTGAGGATTTCATCAAATCCTGGGTCCTATTGCTTTATCCTCTCTTCATAGCTCCGGGTGGAGCTTGTTTGCTTCATCATCAATATCCTGTCTATGTTGGATGGTTTGTAATCAATGGCCTTCCCCCTAACATAGCTCAGATAGCCATAAGGTTGCCCAGGTTGGGGCAATACATTGGCATAGAACTCTTTGACCAAGCTCTCCACCACCTTTCTTGGTGGGTTGCACAAGAGTGCCCATCCTCTGCTATTGATTTCCCGGTTGATCTTGGGGTGCTCATTTCTACCAAGTTGGAAGCCAACTTCCAGAATAATTTGCCTCTCACTCACCCAACCATGAAATTGGTTTTGGTTGAATGATGAGAGGAACTTGTATTCATTGTAGCTTGAAGAGGATCCTGAAGTTGGTTCCTTGGTCTTTCTTTTCTTTGATGATGATGCTCTTGGTGGTTGATGAGCGGATAATTTATACGCTTTTTGGCATTGTTTTTAGGTAGTTTTTACTATGATCTAGTTACTTTTAGGGATGTTTTCATTATTTTTTATGCTAAATTCAAATTTCTGGACTTTACTATGAGTTTGTGTGTTTTTCTGTGATTTCAGGTATTTTTTGGCTGAAAATGAGGGACCTGAGCAAAACTCTGATAAGAGGCTGACAAAGGACTGCTGATGTTGTTGGAATTCGACCTCTCTGTACTCAAAATGGATTTTCTGGAGCTACAGAACTCCAAATGGCACGCTCTCAACGGTGTTAAAAAGTAGACATCTAGAGCTTTCCTGCAATATAAAATAGTGCATACTTTATTCATAATTAGATGACATAAACTGGCGCTCAACGCCAGTTCTATGCTGCATTCTGGAGTCAAACACCAGAAACACGTCACGAACCAGAGTTGAACGCCCAAAACACGTTACAACTTGGCGTTCAACTCCAAGAGAAGCCTCAGCTCGTGGATAGATCAAGCTCAGCCAAAGCACACACCAAGTGGGCCCCGGAAATGGATTTATGCATCAATTACTTACTTCTGTAAACCCTAGTAGCTAGTTTAGTATAAATATAACATTTTACCATTGTATTAGACATCTTTGGTCTCAGTTTTATTTTATTATCCATCCTAGGAGACTATTGATCACGTTTTGGGGGCAGGCCATTTGGCCATGCCTGGACCTTCATCACTTATGTATTTTCAATGGTGGAGTTTCTACACACCATAGATTAAGGGTGTGGAGCTCTGCTGTACCTCAAGTTTCAATGCAAGTACTACTATTTTCTATTCAATTCGACTTACTCTTATTCTAAGATATTCGTTGCACTTCAACATGATGAATGTGATGATCTGTGACACTCATCATCATTCTCACCTATGAACGTGTGACTGACAACCACTTCCGTTCTACCTTAGAACGGGTGCATATCTCTTGGATTCCTTAATCAGAATCTTCGTGGTATAAGCTAGAATTGATGGCGGCATTCATGGGAATCCGGAAAGTCTAACCTTGTCTGTGGTATTCCGAGTAGGATTCCAGGATTGAATGACTGTGACGAGCTTCAAACTCACGATTGCTGGGCGTGATGACAAACGCAAAAGAATCAAGGGATTCTATTCCAACATGATCGAGAACCGATAGATGATTAGTCGTGCTGTGACAGAGCATTTGGACCATTTTCACTGAGAGGATGGGATGTAGCCATTGACAATGGTGATGCCCTACATACAGCTTGCCATAGAAAGGAGTGACAAAGATTGGATAAAAGCAATAGGAAAACAGAGATTCAGAAGGAACACAGCATCTCCATGCACCTATCTGAAATTCCCACCATTGAATTATATGAGTAACTATTTTCTATTCATTTATTATTATTATTCGAAAATCCAATAATCTCTTAATATAGTTGAATCCGCCTGACTGGGATTTACAAGATGACCATAGCTTGCTTCATGCCAACAATCTCTGTGGGATCGACCCTTACTCACGTAAGGTTTTACTTGGACGACCCAATACACTTGCTGATTAGTTGTGCGGAGTTGTGACAAAGTGTGATTTATGTTTGAGAGCACCAAGTCTTTGGAGCCATTGTTGATGATCACAATTTCGTCCACCAGTGGTGCCATTGGGTGAGAAAAGAAGTGTGAAAGGGTGAAGAAGTTGGAATAAGGGGTAAAGAACAGGGAGCAAAGCAAGGGTTTGCTCCACAACACCAAACTTAGGACTTGATTGTCCCTAATCAAGTAGAGGAAAAGAGAAAGAAAAGAGAGAAGAGGGTTCTTTCGCGTGTGAACTTTGGGGGTTGAAGCGTGAAGAGTGGTGGGAAGTGTTTAGCTTTTATAGTGATGAGAGGTCCTGGCTCGAAGGGAGGTTTGGGGTGGGATTTAAAAGCAATTCATCTTTTTCCACTTGGGAAGTGGCGCCTAGCGTGGGAAGAGGCGCCAACCCTTCTTTTCTTTTTATTCTCTGCATGTGTTGAGTTCCAAAGTACAAGTACACTTTGACTCCTTTCTTGATGAGCTATCAATCATGTGGGCCCATCCTCTCTCCTGAAAGTGAAAACCAAAACACCATTAGTGAAAAGAACCTCTTTATATTCCTTTTCGTAACATATAATTGAAATGCATTTGATGAATGTCCCTTGGGACACTGGTGCACGAAATTGTGAACAATACTTTTTCACAACTCTCATAATCCCCGGTCATGAACCCCAAAAACTTGGTAGCTCAATACCATGGCATTACACAACTTCGCACAACTAACCAGCAAGTGCACTGGGTCGTCCAAGTAATAAACCTTACGTGAGTAAGGGTCGATCCCACGGAGATTGTTAGTATTGAAGCAAGCTATGGTCATCTTGTAAATCTTAGTCAGGCAAACTCAAATGGTAATGGTGATGAACAAAAATAACACAAAGGTAAAGATAGAGATACTTATGTAATTCATTGGTAGGAACTTTAGATAAGCGCATGAAGATGCCTTCCCTTCCGTCTCTCTGCTTTCCTACTGTCTTCATCCAATCCTTCTTACTCCTTTCCATGGCAAGCTTAAGCAAGGGTTTCACCGTTGTCAGTGGCTACCTCCCATCCTCTCAGTGA
>NC_029777.3:61847452-61852588 GCF_000817695.3 Arachis duranensis
AAGATGAAAAATACAATAGCAAAAGGTCCTACTTATAAAAACTAGTAGCCTAAGGTGTACAGAAATGAGTAAATGACATAAAAATCCACTTCCGGGCCCACTTGGTGTGTTCTTGGGCTGAGCAATGAAGCATTTTCGTGTAGAGACTCTTCTTGGAGTTAAACGCCAGCTTTAGTGCCAGTTTGGGCATTTAACTCCCATTTGGGTGCCAGTTCCAGCGTTTAACGCTCGGATTCCTGAGGGTGACTTTGAACGCCGGTTTGGGCCATTAAATCGTGGGCAAAGTATGGACTATCATATATTGCTGGAAAGCCCAGGATGTCTACTTTCCAACGCCGTTGAGAGCGCGCCAATTGGGCTTCTGTAGCTCCAGAAAATCCACTTCGAATGCAGGGAGGTCAGAATCCAACAGCATCTGCAGTCCTTTTCAGTCTCTGAATCAGATTTTTGCTCAGGTCCCTCAATTTCAGCCAGAAAATACCTGAAATCACAGAAAAACACAAAAACTCATAGTAAAGTCCAGAAAAGTGAATTTTAACTAAAAACTAATAAAAATATACTAAAAACTAACTATATCATACCAAAAACATACTAAAAACAATGCCAAAAAGCATACAAATTATCCGCTCATCAGACACCAAACTTAATTTTCTTGCATCTAATAAATTGGGTTTATCATTAGGTATTTAATGTGTTAATAAGAGTGAAATAAATCCACTTCCTTCACATTCTTTAACTCCTTCTGAACATATTAAGGTGACCTTATATGCATAGCCAATTTATTTAATGAATTCAGATTAAGAACATGTTGGGCTCGCTATGTGGACATCATATGGTGGTGGCCACACCAAACTTAATCTCTGGGCTTACTCTCAAAATTAATTCATTCAAAGGTTTGTAAGCCTAGATTAAGTGGGTTAGTGGTCACACCAAACTTAGCTCTTTAGCTAGTTCTCAGCCCAATCACTCATCATCAATAAGTGTGTTCATCAAATTACATTTTCAGAAAAAGAAAACAAAGAAAAGAAAACAAGTTGAAGAATTACTAACTGTCAAGCATTTGACTGACATTTAAACTACCTAATCTATCACTTACAATCTACTCTTAGAAAGCAAGAGAAACAAAAGTATTAAACTGGAACTTAAACTATCTAAATTAGAAATTCTGAAGCTACTTCTAGAAAGCAAGAGATCAAAAGAATATAGAGTGTTGGGGTGCCTCCCAACCAGCGCTTCTTTAATATCATTAGCTTGACATTCTTCCATCTTTAGTTAAGGTTGTAGCCTCACTCTCTGCTCCTCCAAAGTGTCTCCCAAGTAATGTTTGAGTCTATGGCCATTTACAGTGAAAGTTCTCTAAGTTTTATCCTCTATGAGCTCTACATGACCATAGGGGGATATGACGAATGGATTTTTGACGGTTTAGAATTTCACTAATGAAATCTCGTTGTAAAGTATAGTCTATAAACCAAACAATAATCCTTTCGTACAAAAGTTGTTTGTCACTAGTACAAACCCCTAAAATTTATAAACCGAAGTATTGAAACCTCGGGTCGTCCTCCCTAGGAATTGTAATGAAGTGTCTTGTTATTGGTTGTGAGTTATTTTGGGGTTTTTGATAAGAGGCATGAAAGTAAATGGCAATGAAAGTAAACTAACAACTATAAAAAGCTCTTGGCAAGATATGAGAATTAGAAGTTCTATCCTAGTTATCTTACTCAATTGTGATGAGAATTATTCATTGCTCTCACTTAGTTAACCCTTGCTAAATAAAGGAAAGTCAAGTGGATGAATCAATTTGGTTCCTCAAGTCCTAATCATCTCCTAAGGGAAGACTAGCTTTAGAGGCATTCAAATCAATTAGCAACTTCTAAGTATCAATCAACAAAGGAATTAGAGAACTCAAGAGTCACTAATTACTCTACCTAGGCCAAGAGGGACAAAAATCTATTCTAAAATCCAAACAAGCATTTCATCAAACACTTGGAAGGCATAAAAGGAAAACATAGTAAATCAACAACAAGAACAAAACTAACAACAATTATTGCAAAGAATTAACAACAACAATCAAGGAAATCACAATTATCATGAATTACCTCAAATTGCATTATTGAAATGAAACTAAAGAACAACAATCTATCCAAAACAAAATGAAGAATTACAATTATAGAAACACAAAACTAGAAAGAGAGAGAGAGATGAGAAGATTGAGAATTGATAAAGGAAAATTGAATCAAAGCATGAATTAAATCTAGATCTAAGAAGAGAGTTTAACCTAAACCTAATCCTAATTCTAGAGAGAAGTGAGAGCTTCTCTCTCTAGAAAACTAAAACTAAAACTAATCCTAGTGAGTGTGTGTGTGTGTATGAACATGTGTTGTCAATCCCCTTCAATCCTTGGCTTTTATGTGCATTTTGGCGCCAAAGTTGGTTGCTGAAACCTTCCAAAATCGCCAGGCACGTGTTGCTTTAGTGAGGTCATGTGCCATCATCGGCGCGTGCGCGCATGGTACGCGTGCGCGTCCTTGGCCTGTTTCGCAATGTGCGCGCGAGCGCCTAGTGCGCGTACGCGTGCACGGCCTGGATCAGCTCTTTGGCTTTTAGTGCTTCTCTCCACTTGCATGCTTTCTTCCTTGCTTCCTTTGATCCATGTCTAGCCTATTTCATCCTGAGATTACTAGCAAACACATCAAGGCACCTTATGGAATCAAAGAGAAATTAGAATTCCTCAAGATAAGGCTTAAAAAGCATGTTTTACACTTAAGCACAAATATGGGAGAGATAACAAAACCATGCTAATTCATAGGTTAAATGTGACAAAAGGTTATCAAAATACTCTAAATTCAATACACAACAAACCGTCAAATTGGGGTTTGTCAACCTCCCCACACTTAAACCATAGCATGTCCTCATGCTAAAATAAGAAGGAACTAAGGGTTATGACATTTATTAGATGCAACTAAACTATATGAATCCTATCTAAATGCAACTACCTAAAATGAATGCAAATGCTAGATTCAAACATGTCAAATTGCCAAGAGAGCATGTGTAAGCACAAGGGCTAGGCAATAGGAATTAATTCCAACCACAATTGTATTGAATTATCAACAAGAATTTAAACTTGCAAGAATATAGATGATATGGGTGAGCACATGTAATTGAACTTTTGAACCCTCACCGGATGTGTATCCGCTCTATTCACTCAAGTGTTTAAGGGTCAATTCACTCAATTCTCTTCTAATCAAGCTTTCCAAAATTTGATTTTCTTCTAACAATCAACATTTATTCAATGCATGCTTACATTCATCATGAGGTCTTTCATTTAGGTTGTAATGGGGTTAGGGTCAAGGTAGGATCATTTATGGTTAAGTGGGCTAAGATTGAATCTTTGATTAGCATAGACTTCCCCACCTACCTATGTGATGACCTATACAAACTCAAACTATTCTAACTACCCATTCTTCACTTTTTCTTACATATTCATGCATCCTTATTTGACTCATAACACCTATGCATTGATTCCTTTTTATTGACTTCACTTTGGGGCATTTTGTCCCCTTTTTATTATTTTCTTTCTTTTGTCTTTCTTTTTCTATTCTCTTTCTTTTCCTTTTCATCATCATTTTTTTTTCATTTTTTTTTCTTTTGTCAAACTATATACAAGAATATCAATGCATAAGGTCTATTCATTTGATTAATACATGAGTATGTACCCAATTCCTAAACATGAAAGTGTACTACCCCTTTTATCCCCTCCAATGTTCCCAAGCCTCACCAACTTTGAATAATAATCACTCTCACTAGCCTAGGCTAATCAAAGATCCAAACAAGGACTTTTCATTGGTTTTCCGCCTTAGGCTTGTAATGAGCTAAATTGAGAATAAGTTGGTTAAGCATAAGCTCAAAATTGGCTATCAATGGAGAAATAAAAGGTTGGCTATTTGGGTAAGTGGCTAATGAAATAATGGCCTCAATCATATAAATGCATAAATACAAGAAATAAATGGACATATAGAATCAAGCAAATCAAGGGTTACAATCATAGAAAGAGAACAATTTCACACAAGAATGGAAAATAAGTGGTTATAAAATGTAACCACATCAATAGGCTCAAGTCTCACAAGCTTGTGCTCTTAGTTCAATACATGCTTCACAAAGTATGAAATTCAAGCAAGTTTTATCAAAAATTTTCCTTCAATCAATTGGGTTAATGCCCTATATTTAAACTCTTTGGAAAATTTCAATGTTTGACTAGGCATTGTTGTGATTGAAAAATCCAAAAAAATTTCTTAGTTCACCCTTTCCCTTTTTTTTTTCACTTAAAACCAATTTCTTATGCAAAAGAGGTGACTAAATATTTGCAATCCAAAATATGATTTCTAATCACAACTACAACTAAAAGTAAAGATAAACAAAAATGTATAAAGAGGAATCCAACTAAAAGTACGAAATCTAGCATCCACAATATCTAAAAATATCCAAAAGCATCAAAGTGACTAAAATCCAAAATAAGCAATAAGAGTATCCAAAGCAAACTAGAAGTGCATCCAAATATATACAAAATGTGCAAGATAAGATAACTAGGCTGAAAAGTTCACCGGTTCCCAAATAATGCTACCGGTGCCCTCCCCACACTTAAAACCAAGCATCGTCCTCGATGCTAAACCGGAGGATCAGTGGGAGGTACAACGATAGGCTCAGGCTCTGTCTGTGGGACCGGCTCCTCAGGAATCTCTAGTGGCTCTGTAGTGGTAGGGGAATGCTGCTGGACCGGCGCCTCCGCAACCTCCTCCTGATGATCCTGATCATCGGAGGCCGGAGAGTCGGGAAGCGGGGGTAACTCAAGGCCCTGGGCCACAAACATCTGGTCTATCCGATCCAGGCGGCGTCTGATATGGCGCTTCTCACGCTCTAAGAACCGGAAAAGACGCTGGACTAGGAGATATGTAGGCTCAGGTGCTGCTGGCGGATCAGTGGATGAAGGAGCTGCAGCTGTAGAAGATGATGGGGCAGCTGTAGGTGATACGTAAAAATTAATATTTACGTATAACCGGCAAGTATACCGGGTCGTATCAAGTAATAAAACTCACAAAGAGTGAGGTCGATCCCACGGAGATTGGTAGATTAAGCAACTTT
>NC_029777.3:61853501-61853842 GCF_000817695.3 Arachis duranensis
AGTCCCCTACAAGTACATCAATCTCTTCTATTTATACTACTCCTAAAACTCTTCAGAGATCTTCAATGTGGGCTTTCTCATTGTTGAATTCTTGGCTCAATTGGAAGTGTTGCTAGACTTGGAATGGAAGAGTTCATTCATCATGTTTTTGGCCCATTGGCTTGGCGTTATTGGCACTAACTCCAGCCCAAATGCACGTTGGCAACGTGCAAGACATTTTCCTGGTAGTGAAGTATGAGACTTGGGCGTTGCTAGCCCAAGTTGTTGCAAACAACTTGCTCTTCCTCTTCTTGGCTCTACTTTCATGCTAAATGTAGCCCAGAATTTGAGTGTCAACCTTC
>NC_029777.3:61855591-61857393 GCF_000817695.3 Arachis duranensis
AAATGAGCTCGAAATCTTGTCTTAAGGCGGCTCTTTAGCATAAGCTTTCAATCAACAATCCCAAACCAGTTGGTTCAAGTTGTTAAGTGTTGAGACACTCTTAAAGATTTACTCACTCAAGCCTCTTTCCTTAACACATTCAGTCACAGGCATATAACATTGAAATTTTGTTTGGATAGTGGTGTCCAGCACCTCTTTGGGTTGCTAAATGTTCTGTTATAGAGCTACTCTTGATTGTGGGTTTTCAATCGATAATCCCGAGTTAGTTAACTCAAGTTACCGGGTGATGAAGCACCCCTCGGATTTACTAGCCCAAGTATGTCTCTTAACATCAATCACCACAGACACATATCCAAATTTTGTCATTGATGCCTAGCCTTTCATTCTTTGTACTCTATTTTCTTTATTGTCAAGGTTATTTGTGCTTTTACTGTTAAAGTCTTTGTGATCCTTAACCAAACTAGTCTTGTGTAAGCAAGCATTCTTTTGAAATCATTGAGCCTTGATTCTTTCACAATAAATCTACTAGCACTTTTCTATGGGACAACATGATCCTTTTTAAGCTAGATTTCTCTCTGTTCTTGCTCAAACTACATCTTTTATTCCAATGACAAGTAAAAGTACTAAAGACAAGCAACCATTCCAAATCTGTGAGTGGTGATGCATGGAATGGGCAACATAAAAGACAATGCTTCAAAAAGAAAATGCATCCTAGAAGGTATACCATATTTTAGACATACATCTTCTTTATTTAATAGAACATAAAGAAACATAAAGAAAAACAAAGGAACTTCACCACCTTTAGTCTTCATGTCCCTTTTCCTTTGCTTGATTCTCCTTACTTTCCTTTGCCCTTTGGATCTTGTTTCTTTTTACTTCTTAGCTCTCCTTGTTGCTTTGTTGTTGAATCCCCCTTTGGATCTTCTTTCTTTTTACTTCTTAGCTCTCCTTGTTGCTTTGTTGTTGACTTCCCCTTTGGATCTTCTTTTTGCCAAATTCCTGAGCTTATCATTGTCTCCTGTAGCCTCTGTTGATTGAATCTCACCCTTGCTAGTTCCTGCTCTTCAAATATCTTGCGAGCTTCATTAAATGTTTTGATTTGTGGGTTGAGTAATGGGGGAGTGGAACAGAGGTAACTGAGCTTTTCTTGGGTGCATATATCATAGTCAAGTCTGTCCTTATGCCTGGCTTCCCTGAACATTCTGTTTTCATTGAAATCTCTGTAGAGTGTTTCATGTCTAGCATCCAACCTATGGAGAAGTTCTCTTTGCTGAGCTTGCTCTATCCTTAGTTGAGCTTGTTCTTGTATCACTTTCTCCATGGCTTTTTCATGTTCCATAGTTGAATTGTTGATGGCTTCCTGCATCTTGGCATATTGTTCTTGTTGTAACTCCATCATGTGTGCTTGGTACTCATTTTGTTGGTTCATCCATTGAACTTGAACCCCTCTTTGTTGGTCCATCAACTGCCAAAGGTCCCTTTGTTGTTGTGCTTGTTCCTCTTGGCTTCTTTGAATTTGTGAATATTGCCCAGAAATTCCTTCCAAGGCGGCTTGGAGTTGGTTCATGTTCAAGGTATGAGGTTCTTCCATTTCTTGAGGCTCCTCCTCTTGTCTTACTTCCTTCCTTTTCTTCCTTCTTGCTAAAGGTTGCCTTTCCAATTGGGTTGTGGTGACAAATTCCAACCTTTCCCTGGTGAGAGGTTTTCCAATAGAGACCACGTCAGTTTCTTCAAATTCTTCCAGAGGCACTCTAGCTTCTTCACATAAGCGAAGAATAGTACTAGGATATCCTAGCCAGCTG
>NC_029777.3:61857910-61858837 GCF_000817695.3 Arachis duranensis
TTGATGGTGTCCGGGCTAAAATCAACAGTCACACCTCTTACATAACTCATGTAAGGTTCTTCATCATCATATTCTCTTATCACATTAGTGAAGAATTCATGGATGAGAAGCATGCTCACTTCTTGAGGTTGGTCACAGAGAAGCTCCCATCCCCTTTTTCTGATTATTTTTTGTATTTCAGGATATTCATCTTTTTTAAGCTTGAATGGTAGCTCTGGAACAACATCTTTGCTTGACATCCAACTAAAGATCCGCTCATTGTGTTTGGATTTGAATCTTCTTTCATCAAATTCATCTTCTCTCCTATCCCTTGATGATGAGGCCATTGAGATTCACTTGCAAGGTTGAATCTCCCCAACACCAAACTTAGATGAATGCTTGTCCTCAAGCACAAGGAAAATGATTGTGAATGAGAGAGGTATAAGATGAGCACGGTGAGTTATAGAAAATAGAAAATGATGGTAATGAAATGAGGTTATGGGGGTAGAGGAATGAGTGATGAAGAATGAGGTTTGATGAATGTGGTTGAAGTATTTAAAGTGAACTTTGGTGAGGGTGTATGGTTCTAGTGGCATTTAAGGCTCGGTCATGGCATGGGGGGCATGCTTCCTTGTGCCCAATGCATGTTAAGTTCACTTCTTTCCAATGCACAAAGTTTAAGACTCATGTGACTTCCCATCCTTGTGTATCCGTGACCTCATTCACCATGATTCTCCATCATTTCTTTCTTTCTTTCATTATATGCTTCCAAGATTCCCCATCACTTCTTTCTTTCTTTCCTGCAACAAAATGCCAAAGGCTTGAGATTCTTAAAGTGACATTAATGGCTAAAAACTTATGATGATGTTCCTATGCAAAATTGACTAAATTAGATTCCCTAATCTATTTTTTTTTTTAGCATTAATAATGCAAGTAAAGACACCAAAC
>NC_029777.3:61858937-61859932 GCF_000817695.3 Arachis duranensis
ATCATAGCTCCAATCTCAACAACAAATGCCATTAACAAAAATTAAACTAAGTGTAGAGGAAGATGATGAAGAAGAAGAAGAGTGCTTAAAGCTTAAAGAAAATGAAGAAGAGAAGTTCCAAGATGAACCAAAATTAGCTCTCTCCGTCCTCTCCCGGAAGTACCAAAAGAGTTTTCAAATACAAGTGCTAAAAAGTGTAAAAATGACTAAGTGTAAAAAGTAAAGTAAAAGTGTAAAAAGTCCAAAAAGTCCCCCACAAGTACATCAATCTCTTCTATTTATACTACTCCTAAAACTCCTCAGAGATCTTCAATTTGGGTTAGCAATGTGGGCTTTCTCATTGTTGAATTCTTGGCTCAATTGGAAGTGTTGCTAGACTTTCTTCCTCAATCATGGGTATAGATCCATGGCAAATGGGTGATTGAATCCCAATCTCTTGGTGATTCAATCTCTCTCAACATAGCCAATTACCACTCTCGTGATCTAATTGTTCATGAGAAGAGATGAAGCTCAATTTTAAGCCAGCCACACAATGTCCAAAATCTCAACCAAGGAGAGTTACATCTCACATACTAACCAAGGTATATTGATTGAGGAAATCATGAAAGGTTGAACTCTAAACTGAATTATGTGGCTCATTCATCAAATTCACCACATAATTCATATAGATTAACCCCTCTCTCGATGGTGGTTAAATCTTTGAAGAACAAGAGTTCCCTCTTTAGATCAACCACTAAAATTGAGAAAGAGAAGATGGGTTCACCAATTCATTCCAACCAACAGAGCTCCTCCCCCTAATGAAAGGGGTTTAGTGAATCATAGCTCCAATCTCAACAACAAATGCCATTAACAAAAATTAAACTAAGTGTAGAGAAAGATGAAGAAGAATAAGTAAATGCTTGAAGATTAAGAAAATGAAGAAGAGAAGTTCCAAGAAGAAAAAGTGCTCTCCGGGTATCCTCCCGGAAGTGCTAACAAGTAAAAGTGCTAAAAGT
>NC_029777.3:61860288-61868784 GCF_000817695.3 Arachis duranensis
CACTCCCAAGTTGGCAACGTGCCCGTGCCTAGCCTTCCAAGGCAGGGACTTGGGGCTGGCGTTGTTGCAAAACACGCCCCCCTTGTGGCACGTTGGCAACGTGCTCGAGCCACACTTCTAGGCTAATCTCTAGCCTTCTTGAATTTCACTTCATGTTCTTGTTTTTAGGGCCTAAAGATGACTCTGGTTTGGCTTCAATTTTGTGCTTCACCATAGACTATTATATATGGTTGGAAAGCTCTGAATGTCAGCTTTCCAATGCAACTGGAAGCACTCAATTTGGATCTTTGTAGCTCAAGATATCTTCCATTGAAGAGGACATGGTCAGGCTGCCTTGTTGGAGTTGTTGTGAATAACGCCCATACATTTTCCTGGCGTGCACCACAAGTTAGCAACGTGCACCACAATTTCCTGGCGTTGTTGTGAATAACTCCTTCTCTTTAGCACGTTGGCAACGTGCTCGAGCCTTTCTCAAGGCTCCATGCTTGCTTCCTGGCGTTGGCAACGTGCATGGCAAGGCCAATGGGCGTTGGCAACGTGCATGGCATGCTTGTGGGCGTTAGCAACTTGGTTGGCACGGCTTGTGGATCCAAGCTTTGTGTGTGTGGCGTTGGCAACGCCCTCCTCAAGTTGGCAACGTGCTTCACTTCATCCAGGGCCAAGCTTTATGTGTGTGGCGTTGGCAACGCCCTCCTCAAGTTGGCAACGTGCTTCACTTCATCCAGGGCCAAGCTTTATGTGTGTGGCGTTGGCAACGCCCTCCTCAAGTTGGCAACGTGCTTCACTTCATCCAGGGCCAAGCTTTATGTGTGTGGCGTTGGCAACGCCCTCCTCAAGTTGGCAACGTGCTTCACCCCTTTGGTGCCAAAATTGCTTGTGTGTGGCGTTGGCAACGCCCTCCTCAAGTTGGCAACGTGCTTCACTTCATCCAGGGTCAAGTTCCTTGCTTGTGTGGGCGTTGGCAACTTGGTTCTAGAGTTGGCAACGCCAGCTCTTCCTCCAGGGCCAAGTTCTTTTAACGCACCATGTTCCCAAGTTGGCAACGCCAACTCCTCTTCCTGGCGTTGCCAAGAACAACGCCCCTTATCCTCCAAGTTGGCAACGCCAACTCCTCTTCCTGGCGTTGCCAAGAACAACGCCCCTTATCCTCCAAGTTGGCAACGCCAACTCCTCTTCCTGGCGTTGCCAAGAACAACGCCCCTTATATCCAAGTTGGCAACGCCAACTTCTTGCCCAGCTTGCATCATTCTTGCTTCCATGCTTCCTTGTTTCATCACCTATCATCAACAAGGGAAATAGCTTCAAAGTCTTGCCAATTCATGCAATAAATTTCATGAGATTTATTCATACTCATTCATATATGCATTCCTTAAATCATTTGCATGAATTAGGCTAGAATCAACATATTCCTTGGTACTCTCATGCATGGAAACAAAACTCATAAAAGGACTTATTTATTTAGAGAAAATGAGTGAAATTAAGCTAAAATCAACTAAACTAACTAGCTAATATATCAAATATGCAATTGCATCAGTAGGGGCTGAAGGTGAAGGTGTCCCCACAACAACTCTGGCCCGAGAACGGCGTCTAGCAAGCGGTCTCTCATGCACCCAACCACCCCAGGGAATGGTAACCTCCCTGTCATCAGCATCAGGGGGTGGCGGTCGCACATCATCATCCAACCAAGGGACCTCAGCTAGGGCCGCCATACTCGTGACCAATGTAGGAAATGGAAGTAGGCCACGAATATGCGCCCGCCACATGCACTGCCGGATAAGTCTAGGGAAGGAGACCTCCTTCCCCTCCATAACACACCCAATAAGTAGAAGCATCTCCATAGGAATCTCAGAGAAGTGGGTGGTGGGAAGGACATAGCAAGCAAAGATCCAAGTCTTGGCCTCTCTAGTCAAATGAGTAAACAACATCCCTTTCGGCTTGGTGTTGTTGGCATCCATAACCCAAGTAGCCTCTGGTAACCCAATAACAGTCCTGAGCGCCTCAAAATCAATGGTCATGCTGTGTATGGCTAACTCAGCCTGCTGGTGGGTACACAGCTCATCAGGGACATGCTGGCACTGTAATGCCTCCTCAATGGCAGTCTCAGTGATCATAATCTCCCTACCCCTCACCTGAACCGAATCCAATGTGGGACGGAAGAAGTTACAGTAGAATTCCTTTACCCAAGAAACATTGATATCTCCCAAATCCCGGTCAACAAAGTCAATACCCAAATCAATGATCCGACCGGAAATAGAACGTCTCACATCCATCGGGAGAAGCAGCTTCTTCTCAATGTTGAGCTTTGTAGTCCGATATTTAGAAAACCGGAGCTCACAGTAGAGATTAGGGAATTTGTCCGGATTGGTGGAAGGCAATAGCTGGTTTTCCTTGTCCACATCATTTAAGGGGTTCTTGGCATAATTCTTATATGTGGAAGGAAGAGAAGGGGTAGAGTGTTTTCTCTTTTTGGAGGTAGTAGCTATGGCTTTGCCTTTGTCAGACATCTTGAAAAATAGGATAAGATATATAAGGCATTTAGCATTTAACAAGTAAAGCATGTTCAGGAGACAAATGACAAAAAAAAAACAACCATGATGTTGCAATGAATGTGCAAAAGTGAACAAATAAACCAAGAAAGCAAGCTTCATTAAAAGTAACAACTCATTTTCAATATGCAAGAATATCATCATAATTTCGAAAGAATTGTTAAAGAGTAAGCGGAAGTGAGATGGTTAAAAAGATTAGTAAGTTAAAGAAAATGGGTTAGCAATATGATGATATTTATGCACAATGAAAAGAAAGGTTGTGGTTCATGTTCACCATGAGTATGCAAATCTGGGAAGTCAAAGAGAAGCGGAATGTTGCCCAAAATTGAATCAAAGACCAGAATGAACTAATTTGCTTGAAAATTGGACAGCATGCCGGCTTAAAACGGGACATTCCCGGATAGCAAATGAGCACAATTAGCACAGAGAACAACATCAAGTAAGTACAGCAACAAAGGTATAGTATTCAGGCAGCAAGAAATGCATAAGATCAGTCCAAAAAGCAGCATACAACTTCCAAATAAACAGACAGCAAGTAAGCACATACGGAGCACTTATCAGGCCTAGAATTCTCTATCCAGCCCTAGCTACCTAACCGCAATTATTTCTAACTAATCTAGCATGCAAAGTTTGAATATAACTAACTAACATACATTTAAACTAACTAACAGAAATTGATGATTAAAAGAAAAACATAAATTAGAAGTTGAGCATGAACCTGGGGGTAGAGAAACTAGGAACAGAAAGGGAGTTGGGGGGTATGGTCACAGAATCAGAGCTGCGCCGCCGTGGACGGTGGCGGTGAAGACTGCCGGCGCGGTGATTCTGCCGGAGGAGTGAGGAACCGAGGGAGGGCGAGACAATGCGGGAGAAGGCGGAGAAGGAGAGAGGAATGAGTGGGAAGGAGAGAGAGATTGGGCCGCCGGCTGTGATACTGCGTGGTGGTGGGGATGGTGGCGCGGGGGTGTGGCCGAAGGGTGAAGGAGATGAAGAAGAGAGGTGAGTGGCTGAGAGGGGGCAGGGGTGAGTGAATGGGAGAAAGAGAGTTGTTGGTGAACAATGGCGGCTGCGGTGGACGGCAGCGGTGGTAGCCGGAAGAACGAGGTGGTGGTGGTTATGGGGTTAGGAGAGGAAAGAAGAAGATGAAGAGGGTGAGGGGGAAGTGCGCTGCGGCGCAACGTTCTTCGCGTATTAGGGTTATCCCTATTTTAAATCGACGCGAGCGCACACTCTGCACGTCCGCGTCTATTAAGAAAACTCGGAGCCTACGCGTGCGCGTACAACGCGCCTGAACGTGGATGAGCGGAATAAGAAAGGACGCGTGCGCGTACCGTGCGCGCACGCGTGCAAGAGGTTGGGCTAGAGGCATAGAGTTGGCCCAATCCGGGCCTAACTCTCTGGAGAATGGCCTGGAAGTCGTGCAATCAGATCGGCGCGCACGCGGCATGTGCGCGTCCGCGCGCAGTGAGAAGAATTGGAGATCCACGCGTGAGCGGGTAGTGCGCTCTAGCGTGGGTGGCGGGATAGGTATGGTTGCGTGCGCGTACAGTGCGCGCACGCGTCCGTTAGATTGGGCCTGAGGCTTAGAGTGGGCTTGAGGCACGCCTAACTCTCGGGTTCGTTGCCTATGGTGATGGCAGCACTCATGGACGCGTGCGCGGCAAGCGCGCGTCCGCGTATATTGCTAGGGTATGAGATGGCGCGTTGGCACGATGTGCGCGCTCGCGCAATTCGAGTTAGGCCTGGGGCCTAAAGCTAGCCCAGAGCCGACTCAACTCTCTGGAGTTTGGCTCAAAAACCTGCAGCAGCGAATCGTCGCGGACGCGGCGGGTGCGCATCCGTGTGAATGTTTACGCTCTTAGAAACGGCGCGCACGCACGTTGTGCGCGTTTGCGTGGGTCGAGTTGGGCTTGAGGCATAATGTTTGCCACTCAACTATCATACAATTCACAAAAATACAATTTTTGATATTATTCATCTACTACTAAACACAACATGCATGTGACTAAGCTAACAATTAAGTTGTACGAACAAATTTGTATGAAACATCTACCTACAATGGTAACTCAAATCACTTATTAAGTAAATGTAAAAGATTGGAAAGAGTTTACCATGGTGGGGTGTCTCCCACCTAGCACTTTTAGTTTAAGTCCTTAAGTTGGACATTTAAGAAGCTCTTTGTCATGGTGGCTTATGTTTGTACTCATCCTTGAATCTCCAAGGATCCATGCTCTTCCATTGGTTGACAGAATTTCCAACCATTTTTATTAAGCTTGGGCAGAATTCTACCCAAAATATGAATCCCCATATTTGGTCTTCACATAGCGAACCGGGATCCCATATCTTATTTTCGCATCCATCCGTTAGTTGAGTTCCATGATTTTGTCGGATGGGTAGTTGATATAAATGTGGTGGACACATGGAATTCTCTTTACTCCAACAATGCTTCCTTCTAGATCCATACAAGGTGATCCTTTTCCCAACATCATCCTTATACCTTGAGGCCTTGACCTTAATGAGCTTAACACCTACTTTCCAACCACTACACAACTCATTCTTACTTTTAATTCCACAAAGAGTTCTAAGTTGACCATCATTTTCAATCAAACCATATTCAAGTGAGAAATTAAAGCTTAGAGATAGAGATTTTACCCACTTAAATGTTGTGTTTGATGGTAGCTTGGGAAGGAAGATTTCCCCACACTTAGACAATGCAAGATTTACCTCCTTGTGCTCCTCTTTGGTTGTTTCCACCTCTTCACAAGCTTCTTTAGATTCAACCATTTCCCTTTTGTTATATGGCTTGGTGTTGACATTTTGTTTAATGGGAGGTGATTCAACTTTGGATATGAATTCATCGATGAATGAATTCATCTCTTGATCAACCTCTTCGTATTCTTCAATTTCGATACACACCATACCATTTTTGTTTTCCGTGGGAGGTTGTACACACTCTCCTATAGCTCTAACTTCATGTCCAATGGGAGAGGATTCGATTGTAGATAGGAATTCATCCATGATTGAATCCATCTTTTGATAAGCTTCTTCCAAGTCTTCAATGATGGTATGCCTTGGAGGTTGCGCACCCTCCTCAACGTCAAATTCAAACGTCTTGGAAAAGTGCTCTATGATGCTACATTCCCATGGGCTTTCAACATCCCCTAGATCTTCAACCACTTCTTCCTTTTCTTCAATGATCATTGGCTCCTCCAATTGTTCCAACACAAAATGGTGTCCTCCATCCCCCACCGAATCTTCCAATGTCTCCTTCATGCTTTGTTCTTCTTTCGACTTTTCACATGGGATCATGGAAGTACCTTGAGCATTCAGACATCGGTAAGCTAAGGTGGACACTACCTTGGTCAAGTTGGTCACAAACTCAAGTGTATCCCGCTTCATGGCTTCTTGTCCTTGAATTAACAAAGTGAGAGAATCGTTTATTGATGCTTGTGGTGGGTAAGAAGGATCATCATTTTGGAGAGAGGGTTCATAATAGGAAAGTGGTTCTTCTTGGTAAGGTTGTGGAGATGGTGTGTATTGAGGTGGTTCTTTGTGGTGATCTTGATATGCTTGTGGTGGTTCTAAAGGTTCGTGCTCATAATGGTCATAAAAATATGGTGTGGATGATCGGTCATATGATGGAGATGGATCATAGGAAGGTGCTTGGTATGGAGGGGCTTGTGAGAATGGTTGCGGCTCATGTTGAGGATATGGTTCATAGGCATATGGTGGTGGTTCTTGAAAATCACAAGGTGGTTCACCATAGCCGTTGGGTTGGTATGCATCATAGGATGGCTCTTCTTCATAGTGCATTGGTGGAGGTTGTTGCCATGAGGATTGATCATATGCATATGGCTCCTCCCACCTTTGATTGTTCCATCCTTGATACACCTCCTCATTGAAGCTCTCATTACCTACAACACAATTGGAACCAAACTCATAGCCAAAGTGAGAATTCATGGTGGAAAGGGAAAATAAAATTCGACACTAGCAAATGAAGCAAAAAGCAAGATATTTACACAATTCACATATATACAACAACCAATAACATAACACCATTGCACATCCCCGGCAACGGCGCCATTTTGACGAATGGATTTTTGACGGTTTAGAATTTCACTAATGAAATCTCGTTGTAAAGTATAGTCTCTAATCCAAACAATAATCCTTTCGTACAAAAAGTTGTTTGTCACAAGTAACAAACCCCTAAATTTATAAACCGAAGTATTCAAACCTCGGGTCGTTCTCCCTAGGAATTGTAATGAAGTGTCTTGTTATTGGTTGTGAGTTATTTTGGGGTTTTTGATAAGAGGCATGAAAGTAAATGGCAATGAAAGTAAACTAACAACTATAAAAAGCTCTTGGCAAGATATGAGAATTAGAAGTTCTATCCTAGTTATCTTACTCAATTGTGATGAGAATTATTCATTGCTCCCACTTAGTTAACCCTTGCTAAATAAAGGAAAGTCAAGTGGATGAATCAATTTAATTCCTCAAGTCCTAATCAACTCCTAAAGGAAAGACTAGCTTTAGAGGCATTCAAATCAATTAGCAACTTCTAATTATCAATCAACAAAGGAATTAGAAAACTCAAGAGTCACTAATTACTCTATCTAGGCCAAGAGGGACAAAATCTACTCTAAAACCCAACCAAGCATTTCATCAAACACTTGGAAGGCATAAAAGAAAAGCATAGTAAATTGACAACAAGAATAGAATCTAACAACAATTATTGCAAAGAATTAACAACAACAATCAAGGAAATCACAATTATCATGAATTACCTCAAATTGCATTATTGAAATGAAACTAAAGAACAACACTCTATCCAAACAAAATGAAGAATTACAATTATAAAAACACATAACTAGAAAGAGAGAGATGAGAAGATTGAGAATTACTAAAGAAGAATTGAATCAAAGTATGAATTAAACCTAAATCTAAGAAGAGAGATTAGCCTAAACCTAATCCTAATTCTAATTCTAGAGAGAAGTGAGAGCTTCTCTCTCTAGAAAACTAAACTAAAACTAATCCTAGTGAGTGTGTATGTGTGTATGAACATGTGTTGTCAATCCCCTTCAATCCTTGGCTTTTATGTGCATTTTGGCGCCAAAGTTGGTTGCTGAAACCTCTCCAAAATCGCCAGGCACGTGCTACATAAATGAAGTCATGTGCCATCATCGGCGCGTGCGCGCACGGTATGCGTGCGCGTCCTTGGCCTGTTTCGCAATGTGCGCGCGAGCGCCTAGTGCGCGTACGCGTGCACGGCCTGGATCAGCTCTTTGGCTTTTAGTGCTTCTCTCCACTTGCATGCTTTCTTCCTTGCTTCCTTTGATCCATGTCTAGCCTATTTCATCCTGAGATTACTAGCAAACACATCAAGGCACCTTATGGAATCAAAGAGAAATTAGAATTCCTCAAGATAAGGCTTAAAAAGCATGTTTTTACACTTAAGCACAAATATGGGAGAGATAACAAAACCATGCTAATTCATAGGTTAAATGTGACAAAAGGTTATCAAAATACTCTAAATTCAATACACAACAAACCGTCAAATTGGGGTTTGTCAGGATACTTTAAGGATGGTAAAAGGTCCTGACCATCGAGACTTAAGTTTTCCTAGGAAGAATTTGAGTCTTGAGTTGTATAGTAGCACCTTTTGACCTTCTACAAACTCTCTTCTTGCTATCTTTTGATCATGCCACTTTTTAGCCTTTTCCTTGTAGATTTTGACATTTTCATATGCTTGAGATCTGAGTTCTTTTAATTCTTGCAGTTGCAAGATTCTTTTCTCCCCAGCAACATTACTATCAAAGTTTAGTAGCTTGAGTGCCCAAAAGGCTTTGTGTTCAAGCTCAAAGGGTAGGTGACATGCCTTCCCATACACCAGCTAATATGGGGTCATCCCTATTGGTGCTTTGAAGGCTGTCCTATATTCCCAAAGAGCGTC
>NC_029777.3:61868818-61872064 GCF_000817695.3 Arachis duranensis
AGTCTCTTTGACCAGTCCTTTCTTAAAGCTCCTACAGTTTTCTCTAGGATCCGCTTAAGCTCTCTGTTGGATACCTTTGTCTGCCCACTTGTTTGAGGGTGATAAGGTGTTGCAACCTTATGTTTCACTCCATATCTCAAGAGGAGGGCTTCGAATTGATCTGTTGCAGAAGTGGCTCCCTCCATCATTAATAAAAGCTCTGGGGACTCCAAATCGGCTGAAGATGTTCCTCCTAAGGAAGTTCATGACTACCTTATTATCATTTGTTGGTGCTGCAATGGCCTCCACCCACTTAGATACATAGTCCACTGCCACTAGAATGTACTTATTTGAGTATGAAGTGGGGAAAGGACCCATGAAGTCAATTCCCCATACATCAAACAACTCAAGTTCTAAGATAAACTTCTGTGGCATCTCATTTTTCTTGGGTAGATTGCCAGCTCTTTGGCATTCATTGCACCTTGACACCAATTCCTTAGCATCTTTGAATACTATTGGCCAAAAGAATCCATATTGGAGCACCTTTGCTGCTGTTCTTTCTCCACTAAAATGGCCTCCATATGCAGATCCATGGCATTGCCACAACACTTCTTGCCCTTCTTCTTGTGAAATCCATCTCCTCAAGATTCCATCAACACCCTTTTTGAACAAGTATGGCTCATCCAAGATGTAGTGTTTAGCATCGTCGAGTAGCTTCCTCCTCATGTGGTTGTTGATGTTGGTGGGCAACTCCCCAATAACCTTGAAGTTGGCTATATCAGCAAACCAAGGGCTTTCTTGGATCATCATCAATTGCTCATCAGGGAAGCTTTCATTCACTTTAAATTGTTGTGCTTTATCTTTTTGATGTGGAATTCTTGAGAGGTGATCAGCCACCTTGTTCTCTGCCCCACTTTTATCTTTTATCTCTATGTTGAATTCTTGAAGTAGCAAGACCCACCTTATCAACATAGGCTTGGATTCACACTTGGTCAATAGATATTTGAGGGCTGCATGATCATTGAAAATGGTAACTTTTGAGCCAATAAGATATGATCTAAACTTATCAAAAGCAAAGGCTATGGCTAAAAGTTCCTTCTCTGTAGTGATGTAGTTCCTTTGATTCTCATTGAGGACTTTGTTAGCATAATAAATAACATGCACTAGCTTGTCTTTCTTTTGTCCTAGAACAGCACCAACAGCGAAATCAAATGCATCACTGGTGGACAAAATTGTGATCCTCTTTGTATTTGCATGAGATTTATTTAATGGCTATTGACTATGTGTGGACACAACTCCGTTCAACTTAACCAGCAAGTGTACTGGGTCATCCAAGTAATACCTTATGTGAGTAAGGGTCGATCCCACAGAGATTGTTGGTATGAAGCAAGCTATGGTCACCTTGTAAATCTCAGTTAGGCAGATTAAATTGATTTATGATAGGTTCGAAAATTAACAGAATAAAATAGGATAGAAATACTTATGTAAATCAATAGTGGGAATTTCAGATAGGCGTATGGAGATGCTGTGCTTCTCTTGAATCTCTACTTTCTTATTACATTCATCCAATCCTTCTTACTCCTTTCCTTGGCAAGCTGTATGTAGGGCATCACCGTTGTCAATGGCTACATCCCATCCTCTCAGTGAAAATGGGCCTATGCTCTGTCACAGCACAGCTAATCATCTGTCGGTTCTCAATCAGGTTGGAATAGAATCCCTTGATTCTTTTGTGTCTGTCACTAACGCCCAGCCTTCAGGAGTTTGAACCTCGTCACAGTCATTCAATACCAGAATCCTACTCGGAATACCACAGACAAGGTTAGACTTTCCGGATTCCCAGAATCCTACTCGGAATACCACATACAATGTAAGACTTTCCGGATTCCCATGAATGCCGCCATCTATCTAGCTTATACCACGAAGATTCTATTGGGGAATCTAAGAGATATGCGCCCGGCCTAAGATAGAACGGAAGTGGTTGTCAGTCACGCGCGTTCATAGGTGAGAATGATGATGAGTGTCACGGATCATCACATTCCTCAAGTTGAAGTGCAACGTATATCTTGGAATAAGAATAAAAGAGAATTGAATAGAAAATAATAGTAATTGTATTGAAACTTGAGGTACAGCAGAGCTCCACACCCTTAATCTATGATGTGTAGAAACTCCACCGTTGAAAATACATAAGTGAAATGTTCATGCATGGCCGAATGGCCAGCCCCCCCAAAACGTGATCAATGGCCCCCTAAGATGAAGAGTAAAACAAAACTAAGGTCAAAGATGAAACGTGGTCAAAAGACGACTAATACATTAGTAAAAAGTCTTATTTATACTAAACTAGCTACTAGGGTTTACAGAGGTAAGTAATTGATGCATAAATTCACCTCCGGGGCCCACTTGGTGTGTGTTTGGGCTGAGCTTGATCTATCCACGAGCTGAGGCTTCCTTTGGAGTTGAACACCGAGTTATAGCGTGTTTCTGGCGTTCAACTCCGGGTTTTGACGTGTTTCTGGCGTTTGACTCCAGACAGCAGCATGTACTTGGCGTTGAGCGCCACTTTACATCGTCAATTCCCGAATAAAGTATGGACTATTATATATTGCTGGAAAGCTCTAGATGTCTACTTTCCAACGCCGTTGAGAACGTGCCATTTGGAGGTTTGTAGCTCCAGAAAAGCCATTTCGAGTGCAGGGAGGTCAGAATCCAACAGCATCAGTAGTCCTTTGTCAGCCTTGCTTTCAGAGTTTTGCTCAGGTCCCTCAATTTCAGCCAGAAAATACCTGAAATCACAGAAAAACACACAAAATCATAGTAAAGTCCAGAAATGTGAATTTAACATAAAAACTAATGAAAACATCTCTAAAAGTAGCTTGAACTTGCTAAAAACTACTTAAAAACAATGCCAAAAAGCGTATAAATTATCCGCTCATCACAACACCAAACTTAAATTGTTGCTTGTCCCCAAGCAAGTGAAAATCAAATAGGATAAAAAGAAGAGAATATACTATAAATTCCAAAATATCAATGAATATTAATTTCAATTAGATGAGCGGGACTTGTAGCTTTTTGCTTCTGAACAGTTTTGGCATCTCACTTCATCCCTTGAAGCTTAGAATGATTGGCTTCTTTAGAAGTTTAGATAGTGTTATTGATTCCCCTAGTTAAGCATGTTGATTCTTGAACACAGCTACTTTTATGAGTTGGCCGTGGCCCTAAGCACTTTGTTTTCCAGTATTACCACCGGATACATAAATGCCACAGACACAT
>NC_029777.3:61872542-61883866 GCF_000817695.3 Arachis duranensis
ATTCATGGAATTATTCATAGCTTTAAGACATAGTTACTAAATACTAATGATCATGAAGTAGAGACACAAAACATAAATAAACATGAAGCATAAAAATTGAAAAACAGAGAAATAAGAACGAGGAATGAGTCCACCTTAGTGAGGGTGGCGCCTTCTTGAAGAACCAATGGTGCTCTTTGAGCTCCTCTATGTCTCTTCCTTGCTTCTGTTGAATGATTCCTAGTAATTTTGGTGCTCCTATCCTTAGTTGCTCCCAATAATTGTGTGGAGGACAATTTATCCCCTGGGGTATCTCAGAGATCTCTTGATTTGCAGTCAAATGTTCTACCACTGAGCTATAACCCTTTAGATGAGTCTTTCCATCTCTCATGACTCAGAGGTGGAAGCTTTTGTCTTCCCTTTTCTCTCTCTCTTTTTTTTTTTTTGAGGTTTCTCTGGCCTTAGGTGCCATCAATGGTTATGGAAAAACAAAAAGCTATGCTTTTACCACACCAAACTTAGAAAATTGCTCGCCCTCGAGCAAGAGAAGAAAGAAAAGATGAAGAATAAGAAGAAGATATGGAGGAGATGGAGGGATGTGTGTATTCGGCTATATGGGTGGGATTGGGTGGGAAAGAGATTTTGAATTTTGAAGGTAGGTGGGGTGTATGGGGAAGAGTGGATGGATGTGAGTGGTGAATGGAAAACAGAAGGGATGACCATGAATAGAGAGAGAGAGAGGGCGAGGTAGGTGGGGATCCTGTGAGGTCCACAGATCCTGAGGTGATCCTCTGGGGTCTACAGATCCTGAGGTGTCAAGGATTTATATCCCTGCACCAATTAGGCATGTAAAATGCCTTTGCACACCATTCTGGTATTTAAACACCGAGATGATGCACACTCTGGGCGTTCAACGCCCATGTATAGCATGTTTCTGGCGTGAACGCCAGTTCCATGCTTGTTACTGGCGTTCAGCGCCAGCTTTCCTCAAGGCACATTCCTGGCTTTCAAACGCCAGAATGTTGCTTGTTTCTGGCGTTCAGCGCCAGATTCATGCTCTGTTCTGGCGTTGAACGCCAGCCAGATGCTCCTTACTGGCGTTGAACGCCAGTCTGTCCTCCCTCCAGGGTGTGATTTTTCTTTTGCTGTTTTTGATTTTGTTTTTAATTTTTATATTTTTTCGTGATTCCACATGATCATGTACCTAATAAAACACAAAATAACAATAAAATAAAATAAAATAAAATAAAAATTAGATAAATAAAATTGGGCTGCCTCCCAACAAGCGCTTCTTTAATGTCAATAGCTTGACAGTGGGCTCTCACGGAGCCACAAGGTGATCAGGTCAATGTTGTATAGTCCTAACACCAAACTTAGAGTTTGGATATGGGGTCTTAACACCAAACTTAGAGTTTGGTTGTGGCCTCCCAACACCAAACTTAGAGTTTGACTGTGGGGGCTCTTCTTGACTCTGAACTGAGAGAAGCTCTTCATGCTTACTCTCTTTTGTTATAAAGGGATGGCTATGTGCCTTAAACACAAGGTAGTCCCCATTCAATTGAAGGACTAATTCACCTCTGTTGACATCTATCACAGCTCCTGCTGCAGCTAGGAAAGGTCTTCCAAGGATGATGCATTCATCCTCTTCCTTCCTAGTGTTTAAGATTATGAAATCAGCAGGGATGTAAAGGCCTTCAACCTTTACTAACACATCCTCTACTATTCCATAAGCTTGTCTCAATGACTTGTCTGCCAATTGTAATGAGAACAAGGCAGGTTGTACCTCAATGATCCCTAGCTTCTCCATTATAGAGAGTGGCATAAGATTTTTCCCTGACCCCAGATCACATAGAGCTTTTTCAAAGGTTATGGTGCCTATGGTACAAGGTATTAAGAACTTGCCAGGATCTTGTCTTTTTTGAGGTAAGATTTGTTGAATCCAGGTATCTAGTTCATTAATGAGCAAGGGAGGTTCACTTTCCCAAGTCTCATTACCAAACAACTTGGCTTTCAGCTTCATGATAGCTCCTAAATATTGAGCAACTAGATTGGCCTTTGACAGATCAGAGACTAGATTGGCTAAATTAGAAGTGTTTTGTTCAGAGTTCTCTGTCTGTTGCTGAGAAGATGATGGAAAAGGCTTGTTATTACTGAGCCTATTTCTTCCACCATTATTAAAGCCTTGTTGATGCTTTTGTTGATCCTTCCATGAGAAATTTGGGTGATTTCTCCATGATGAGTTATAGGTGTTTCCATAAGGTTCACCCATGTAATTTACCTCTGCTATTGCAGGGTTCTCAGGATTATAAGCTTCTTCAGAAGCTGCCTCTTTAGTACTATTGGATGCATTTTGCCATCCATTCAGACTTTGAGAAATCATTTTGACTTGCTGAGTCAACACTTTGTTCTGAGCCAATATGGCATTCAGAGCATCAATTTCAAGAACTCCCTTCCTCTGAGGCGTCCCATTATTCACGGAATTCCTCTCAGAAGTATACATGAATTGGTTATTTGCAACCATGTCAATGCGTTCTTGAGCCTCTTCAGGCGTTTTCTTTAGGTGAATAGATCCACCTGCAGAATGGTCCAATGACATTTTCAAAAACTCAGATAGACCATAATAGAATATATCTAATATGGTCCATTCTGAAAACATGTCAGATGGACACCTTTTGGTCAACTGTTCGTATCTTTCCCAAGCTTCATAGAGGGATTCACCATCTTTTTGTTTAAAGGTCTGAACATCCACTCTAAGCTTGCTCAGCTTTTGAGGAGGAAAGAATTTATCCAAGAAAGCCGTGACCAGCTTATCCTAGGAGTCCAGGCTATCCTTAGGTTGTGAATCCAACCATATTCTAGCTCTGTCTCTTACATTAAAAGGGAAAAGCATGAGTCTGTAGACTTCAGGATCAACTCCATTCGTCTTAACAGTCTCACAAATCTTCAAGAACTCAGTTAAAAACTGGTAAGGATCTTCAGATGGAAGTCCATAAAACTTGCAGTTCTGTTGCATTAAAGCAACTAGTTGAGGTTTAAGCTCAAAATTATTGGCTCCAATGGCAGGAATGGAGATGCTTCTTCCATCAAATTTGGACGTTGGTTTGGTAAAGTCACCAAGCATCCTTCTTGCATTATCATTATTGGGTTCGGCTGACATCTCCTTCTCTTGTTCAAAAATTTCTGAAAGGTTACTTCTGGATTGTTGTAATTTAGCTTCTCTTAGTTTCCTCTTCAAAGTCCTTTCAGGTTCAGGATCAACTTCAACAAGAGTGCTTTTGTCCTTGTTCCTGCTCATATGAAAGAGAAGAAAACAAGAAAAGAAAGAGGAATCCTCTATGTCACAGTAGAGAGATTCCTTTATGTTAGTAGAAAAAGAAAGGGGAGAAGAGTGAAGAAGAGTGGGTTCGGATTTTTAGATGAAGAGAGGTGAAGAGAAGTGTTAGTAGATAAATAATTAAATAGAATAAGAAAAGAGAGGGAGAATTTCGAAAATAATTTTGAAAAAGAGGTTAGTGATTTTCGAAAATTAAAGATAAGATAAGATTAAAATTTAAAACAAAAGAATTTTTGAAAAAGAGATAAGATATTTTCGAAAATTAGAAAGGGAAAAGTAGTTAGGTGGTTTTGAAAAAGATAAGAAACAAACAAAAGTTAGTTGGTTGATTGTAAAAGATTTGAAGTTTTTAATTTTTTTTTAAAAAGATAAGAAGATAGGAAGATAGAAAAGATATTTTAAAATCAAATTTTGAAAAAGATATGATAAAAGATAAAAAGATTTAATTTTTAAAATTAAAATTAATTACTTAACTAACAAGAAACTAAAAGATAGGATTCTAGAATTTAAAGATTGAACCTTTCTTAACAAGAAAGTAACAAACTTAAAATTTTTGAANATTTTAAAAATTTTTGACCAAGTCAACCCAAAATTTTGAAAATTTGGAGAGAAAAAAGGAAAAGATATATTTTTGATTTTTGAATTTTTAATTGAGAGAGAAAAACACAAACATGACCCAAAACATGAAAATTTTGGATCAAAACACTTAATGCATGCAAGAACACCATGAATGTCAAGATGAACACCAAGAACACTTTGAAGATCATGATGAACATCAAGAACATAATTTTGAAAAATTTTTGATGCAAAGAAAACATGCAAGACACCAAACTTAGAAATCTTTAATGCATGGACTCTAACAACAAAAAATGCATATGAAAAACAACAAACAACACAAAATAAGAAAACATCAAGATCAAACAAGAGGATTTGTCAAGAACAACTTGAAGATCATGAAGAACACCATGAATATATGAATTTTCGAAAAATGCAAGAAAAATTTTTTAAAGCATGCAATTGACACCAAACTTAAAAGTTGACTCAAGACTCAAACAAGAAACACAAAATATTTTTTTATTTTTGTGATTTTTTTGATTTTTTTATTTTTATTAATTTTTTTCGAAAATAAAGTTTGGAAAAACGAAAAAGAAAAGAAAAATTTTGAAAAATATTTTCGAAAAATTTTTGAAAAGAAAATTACCTAATCTGAGCAACAAGATGAACCGTCAGTTGTCCATACTCGAACAATCCCCGGCAACGGCGCCAAAAACTTGGTGGACGAAATTGTGATCCTCTTTGTATTTGCATGAGATTTATTTAATGGCTATTGACTATGTGTGGACACAACTCCGTTCAACTTAACCAGCAAGTGTACTGGGTCATCCAAGTAATACCTTACATGAGTAAGGGTCGATCCCACAGAGATTGTTGGTATGATGCAAGCTATGGTCACCTTGTAAATCTCAGTTAGGCAGATTAAATTGATTTATGATAGGTTCGAAAATTAACAGAAAATAAAATAGGATAGACATACTTATGTAAATCAATAGTGGGAATTTCAGATAGGCGTATGGAGATGCTGTGCTTCTCTTGAATCTCTACTTTCTTATTACATTCATCTAATCCTTCTTACTCCTTTCCATGGCAAGCTGTATGTAGGGCATCACCGTTGTCAATGGCTACATCCCATCCCATCATCTAATCATCTGTCGGTTCTCAATCAGGTTGGAATAGAATCCCTTGATTCTTTTGCGTCTGTCACTAACGCCCAGCCTTCAGGAGTTTGAAGCTCGTCGCAGTCATTCAATACCAGAATCCTACTCGGAATACCACAGACAAGGTTAGACTTCCCAGATTCTCGGAATCCTACTCGGAATACCACAGACAAGGTTAGACTTTCTGGATTCCCATGAATGCCGCCATCTATCTAGCTTATACCACGAAGATTCTGTTGGGGAATCTAAGAGATATGCGCCCGGCCTAAGGTAGAACGGAAGTGGTTGTCAGTCACGCGCGTTCATAGGTGCGAATGATGATGAGTGTCACGGATCATCACATTCCTCAAGTTGAAGTGCAACATATATCTTGGAATAAGAATAAAAGAGAATTGAATAGAAAATAATAGTAATTGTATTGAAACTTGAGGTACAACAGAGCTCCATACCCTTAATCTATGGTGTGTCGAAACTCCACCGTTGAAAATACATAAATGAAAGGTTTAGGCATGGACGAATGGCCAGCCCCCCCAAAACGTGATCAATGGCCCCCTAAGATGAAGAGTAAAACAAAACTGAGGTCAAAGATGAAACGTGGTCAAAAGACGACTAATACATTAGTAAAAAGTCTTATTTATACTAAACTAGCTACTAGGGTTTACAGAGGTAAGTAATTGATTCATAAATTCACTTCCGGGGCCCACTTGGTGTGTGTTTGGGCTGAGCTTGATCTATCCATGAGCTGAGGCTTCCTTTGGAGTTGAACGCCGAGTTATAGCGTGTTTCTGGCGTTCAACTCCGGGTCGTGACGTGTTTCTGGCGTTTGACTCCAGACAGCAGCATGTACTTGGCGTTGAGCGCCACTTTACGTTGTCAATTCCCGAATAAAGTATGAACTATTATATATTGCTGAAAAGCTCTGGATGTCTACTTTTCAACGGTGTTGAGAGCGCGCCATTTGAAGTTCTGTAGCTCCAGAAAATCCATTTCGAGTGCAGGGAGGTCAGAATCCAACAACATCAGTAGTCCTTTGTCAGCCTTGCTTTCAGAGTTTTGCTCAGGTCCCTCAATTTCAGCCATAAAATACCTGAAATCACAGAAAAACACACAAACTCATAGTAAAGTCTAGAAATGTGAATTTAACATAAAAACTAATGAAAACATCCCTAAAAGTTGCTTGAACTTACTAAAAACTACCTAAAAACAATGCCAAAAAGCGTATAAATTATCCGCTCATCAATCTCACATCAATTCAAAGGGTAGATCCCAGCTAGGTGGTGCTATAATAGGTGCAGAGGAAAGTCTATTTTTAAGTTGATCAAAGGCTAACACACACTCTCTATCAAAAACAAAGGGGGTATTTGAGACAAGTAGGTTGCTGAGGGGTTTGGCAATCGTTGAAAAATCTTTTATAAACCTCCTATAGAACCCGGCATGTCCCAGAAAGCTTCTAATTGATTTGACATTGCAAGGTAGAGGCAACTTCTCAATTACTTCCACCTTTTCCTTGTCTACTTCTATGCCCTTTTTAGAGATCTTATGACCAAGAACCACCCGTCATGTTACCATGAAATGGCACTTCTCCCAATTTAAAACCAGGTTGGTTTCTTAGCATCTCTTTAGTACCATGGCAAGATGATGTAGGCAATCAGAATATGAATCCCTAAACACAGAGAAGTCATCCATAAACACTTCTATGAACTTCTTAATTATGTCTGAAAAGATGGAGAGTATGCACCTTTGGAATGTTGTAGGTGCATTGCACAATCCAAAGGGCATTCTCTTATAAGCAAAGACTCCATACGGACAAGTAAAAGAGGTTTTCTCCTGATCCTTTAGGTCTACAACTATTTGGTTGTAGCCGTCCAGGAAGAAGTAATATTCATGTTCTGTAAGTCTTTCAAGCATCTGGTCCATGAAAGGTAAGGAAAGTGGTATTTCCGGGTGGCTTCATTAAATTTCCTATAGTCAATGCACATGCACCATCCGGTCACTATTCTTGTTGGTATTAGTTCATTCTTCTTGTTTGGTACAACAGTGATCCCTCCTTTCTTAGGAACCACTTGGACAGGGCTCACCCAAGGGCTGTCTGAGATAGGGTAAATCACCCCTGCTTGCCATAGTTTCAACACCTCCTTTTGGACTTCCTCATTCATTATTAGGTTCAGCCTTCTCTGTTGCTATCTTAAGGGCTTTGCACCTTCCTCAAGTAGGATCTTATGCATGCACATTGAGGGACTGATTCCCTTTAGATCCGTAAGTGTCCAACCTATAGCATCCTTATGTTGTTTCAGCACTTGGATTAACTCATCTTCTTGTTCATCTTTTAGGTTTGAGTTAATGATTACTAGGTATGTATTGTTATCACCCAAGTAAGCATATTTCAAACATGGGGGCAGAATCTTCAATTCCAACTTTGGTGCCCCCAATTCCATCTTGCTTGGCCTGTCCATCATGACTGAATTGTCCATAGCCTCCAGTGGTAGCTCACCACATAAGACTTGTTGATCTTGCTCTTGGGTTTCTTCACATTGTTCTTCCTCTAGGACTCCTTGAACCAAGTTTTCAATGGTATCTACCATCATGCATTCACTAATGGCTTCTTTGGGTTAGCTCATTGCCTTGAAGACATTGAAAACCATATTCTCTTCATGTAATCTCAAGACTAGCTTCCCTTTTTGAATATCAATTATAGCTCCAGCAGTAGCTAGGAATGGCCTTCCTAGGATGATTAATATGTTGGTTTCTTCCTCCATGTCAAGCACAACAAAATCAACTGGAAAGATGAATTCCCCCACTTTCACCAATAGATCTTCCACCATACCATGAGGGAATTTAAATGTTTTGTCAGCCAATTGAAGTGTCATTCTTATTGGCTTGGCTTCTTCTATTCTCATTCTTCTCATCATGGCCAAAGGCATGAGATTTATGCTTGCTCCGAGATCACATAATGCCTTCTCAATGTTCATATCCCCAATGATACAGGGGATTTGGAAACTCCCAGGGTCTTTCAATTTCTAGAGGAACTTCTTTTGTATTATAGCACTGCACTCTTCAGTAAGTACCACTGTTTCTTTCTCACCTCAGTTTCTTTTCCTTGTCATAAGTTCTTTTAAGAACTTGGCATAGAGTGGTATTTGTTCTAGTACCTCAGCAAAGGGTATATTGATCTGGAGCTTCTTGAAGATTTCTAGGAAACTAGAGAACTAGCTGTCTTTCCCATCCTTCCTCAGACTTTGTGGATAGGGTGCTTGTGGCACATAAAACTTCAGAACTTGCTTTGGTGAGGATGGTGTAGAGGTCTTTTCTTCCTTCTTGATCTCAGGTTCCTTTGCAACTTCTTTTTCTTGGTGGCTTTGACTTGGGGATGTTTCTTCTACAATTTTTCCACTTTTTAGTGTTATAGCTTTGCACTCTCCCCTTGGGTTAGCCATGGTGTCACTAGGAAAGGTATGCATGGACATAGGTATTTGCTTATATAAGCTCCCTAATTGTGCCTCTAATTTTGAAATCGCTGCCCTTTGATTCTTTATGTTAGATCTGGCCTCTTCCTGGTTAGCATCTATCTTTCTATCAACTTGTAGCTGTCTTTCTAGAATAGTGGAGATAGTTTCGTTCAATTTTTATAAGCTCCCTAATCGCTGCCTCCAATTTTGAGAAACTACTGCTGGTTTCACATGGTTGCATGGTGGAGGTTGAGGTATCCTAGTTGTGGCTATTGTGTGTTTGCTGAGTGGGGTGATATGATGTGTTTTGTGAGTTGTGGTAGGGTCTGTTGTTGCTTGATTGGTGGTTGGGGTTGTGGTTGTTGTGATGATTGGAGTGATATGGTTTGTGGTCTTGTTGGTTTTTCACCCAAAATTCGGGTGGTTCTTCCATCTTGGGTTGTATGTTTTAGAGTTTGGATCATATGGTGGTCTAGATAGGTTGTTTACATAACTTTCCTACTCCCATTCACATTCAGCTTCTAGTGTATCTTCTTCTTGTGGTGGTGCTTGAGCTTGGACAACTGAGACTTGGCTTGCCTCCACCTTCTTTGTTAAGGCTACTAATTGTGCTGTGATTGCCTTGTTTGGTGCTAACAAGGCATCTATAGAGTGGAGTTCCAGCACTCCTCTCTTTTGAGCTCTTTCTGAAGTATAGAAGTACTCATTTTTGGCTACAGTCTCAATAACATCTATGGCCTCTTCAATAGTTTTCTTCTTGTTGAATGAACCCCATGAAGAGTGATCCACAGCTTTCTTTGCTTCATATGATAGCCCTTCATAGAAGATGTGTACTTGAACCCATTCGTTGAACATATCCGGAGGGCACTTCCTTGTCAAGTCTTTGAACCTCTCCCAGGCCTCAAAAAGTGTTTCACCATCTTGCTGTCTGAAGGTTTGTACCTCAGTTCTTAATCTATTGACTCTCTGTGGTGGGTAGAATCTTGCTAGAAACTTGTTCACAACTTCATCCCAAGTGGTCAAGCTCTCCTTGGAAAATGCTTCTAACCACTTTGCTGCCTTATCTCTGAGTGAGAAGGGGAACAAGAGTAGCTTGTAGGTGTCAGGGTGTACACCATTGGATTTTACAGTGTCGCATATCTGGTATGCGAAATCGTGATTCACACACTTTCTTCACAACTCCGCACAGCTGACCAGTGATAAACCACTATTTCATGATAAATCTTGTGCTTAAATTGAATGATTTTATCAACTCTTCACCTACTTATTCATATGAATTTGCATAGTTTTGCAATTATTTCCTTAGGATATGACATATGAGAAAACATGTTTCTTATGCTTTAAAATAATCAAAAATTAATTATCCTTTATTACCATTCGATGTCGTGATTTATGTGTTGAGTGCTTTCAGGTTTTATAGGGCAGGAATGACTTAAAGGATGGAAAGGAAACATACAGAAATGGAAGGAAAGCACAAAATTGGAGTTTAGGAGAAACTGGCAGTGACACGTTCGCATGGATGACGTGAACGCGTGCTTAGCGCAAAAGAGAATCGATGCGAGCGCTTGGATGATGTAAACGCATGACGTGCAAAACACAACTGATGCAGACGCATGACTGACGCGACCGCGTGCAAGAGCAAAACTCCAAATGATGCGACCGCGTGACGTTCGCGATCTGCAGAATTTGCAGAAGTCGGTCCCAGTGACTTCTGGGCCCTTTTTGGCCCAGATCCAAGCGCAAAAAACACAGATTAAAGGATTATAAATGGAAGGATCCATCCATTCATGGAGATATATGGGATATACTGGATACAACAAACATTCAAACATAGTTTTAGGATTGAGATGTAGTTTTTAGAGAGAGAGGTTCTCTCCTCTCTCTCTTTGGATTAGGATTTAGAATTTCTTTTGATTTTAGGATTATCTCATCTTCATATCAGGTTCAATATTCCTTTATTTTCACTTCTCTTATTTGATAATTATTTATGTTGCCAAATTGGCTTATGGACCATTCATGTTATGATTTTCTTAATTAATACACTTTGAGGTATTTCAGACTCATGATTGCTTTCTTCTATTTATTGTAAATAATTTAGATTCTCCCATTTTGGCTTTGGTTGATTAATTGGTAACTCTTGAGTTGTCAAACTCATCGTGATTAATAATTATTATCTTTCCTGATTAATTTAGATTCCTATAACTCTAGTCTTTCCTTAAGGAGTTAACTAGGACTTTAGGTGTTAAATTAATTTGTCCACTTAACTGACCTTCATAGTTAAAGGTTGACTTAGTGGGAGCAAAAGTATAATTCTCATCACCATTGATAAGGATAACTAGGATAGGACTTCCAGTTTTCATACCTTGTGATGTGTTGTGGAAAACGATCCAACACAAAACTCACCGGCAAGTGTACCGGGTCGCATCAAGTAATAAAAACTCACGGGAGTGAGATCGATCCCACAGGGATTGAAGGATTGAGCAATTTTAGTTTAGTGGTTGATTTAGTCAAGCGAATCAAATATTGGTTGAGTGGTTTATCATTAACAGAAACTAAATTGCTTGGAATGTAAAGGGAGAGGGGAGAATTGCAGTAAATTAAAGAGCAGGAAAGTAAAAATGTTGAATCTTAAAGAACAAGAAATTAAATGACTGAAACTTAAAGTGCAAGAAATGTAAATTGCAGTAACTTAAATTGCAAGAAATGTAAATTGCTTAAATGGAAAAGGGATTTGAGGATTGGGAATTCAGAATTTCAGCAAGGGAAATTAAATTGCAACAATTAACAAAGCAGCAGTTAAATTTGAAATAACTAGAATCCAAACAGAAATGGAAATTAATCTTGCAGCAA
>NC_029777.3:61884049-61885153 GCF_000817695.3 Arachis duranensis
TGCTCAAGCAAGAACGAGGAAGAAGAGAGATCAATTCTCCTCCCCAATTCTCTGAAATCTCAAAAGTTCCAAAAATAAAGATTCAAAGCTCCAAAGAAAGATCAAAGTTCAAAAGTAAAGGAAAAGGTCCTAATTACATCAAACTATCTCCTATTTATACACTTTCTATTCTTGGATCTTAGGATTTGGATGGGCTTTTGATTTGGTGAAGAAATGAATTTTATTGGATTTTTAATCCAATTTTAGCCCATGAGGAAAGTAGCTCCCAGGAGGCTGCCCTACCCTTGTGGAGGGCAGGGCAGAAAATGATGCATCTGGCACATTGGTGCGTGCGTGTGATGCGTTGGTGCGTGCAGGACGCTGCCCTGCCCTCCGCTTTTTGGTGCACCAGAATGGTGCCCGTGCGTGCTGCTGGTGCTGCCGAGACTTTAGTGATGCCTGTGCGCCAGAATGATGCTGCCGAGCCTTCCCTTGGTGCGCCAGAATGGTGCGTGTGTGTGCATCACCAAAATGCTGCCCTGCCCTTGTGGAGGGCAGGGCAATGTGCCAAGGTTGAAGCTCCGTGTTCGATCCTTGTGTGACGCGCACGCTACCTCTTTTCTTTGATTTTCTTGGCACCAAAGTAAGGCTTAGTTCCTTGCTTCCTCATGGTGCCGTGTTCGATCCTTGTGGCAAGCAATGGTGAGGTTTTTCTTCGAATTTCTCCCTTTGGTGAGCCCGATACTGCCCTTGAGGAGGGCAGGGCAATGTTTTTGTCCCCCTTGATCCATGGCATCAATTTGTGCTCTGCCCTTGTCATGGGCAGGATAGTGTTGCCTCTCAAGACTCGTTTCCTTATGTTGCCCTCCTAGAGGGCAGTGTTCCCTTGTGGAGGGCAATGCTTGCATTCCTCCTTTATGCGCCACGCCTTTTTCTCCTTGGGCCACGCTTCCTTAAGCCACGCTTCCTCTTTTCTTCTTTTCTTCACCTATAATAGACCAAAACAACTACTCAAAGTATCACTAAATTCACAAGGCTTATAAATCAATTAAAATTCAATTAAAATTAGCTTAAACCTCATGAGTTAGCATCAATTTAATGGTAGTTGCTTGATTTAAAGAAGTT
>NC_029777.3:61886698-61888490 GCF_000817695.3 Arachis duranensis
GGGTTACCTGAAACGTGTAGCTCGGTCGTCTGGAAAGGCCCGAGGTGGGGGTTCAGGGACCCGAGCTTGATATGTAGAGTGGTTGGTGGTTGTACCTGCAATGACACTCCGATGCTTAAGTTAGCATGGGTCCAAGCAGATATGTGTAGAATGTGGAATGAATGCCATACCTGGGTGCTCCAGCGTATTTATAGTAGTTGGCCGTGATCTTCCCTGGATAAGATATTCTTATCTTTTATCTCTATCTTTGTGGAACCGCCCTTTCTAGGCCTTTTCGGCCTTTAGGTTTTGGGCTACGTTCCTTTTGATGGGCCTTCCTTGCTTTATTTGTCCGAGGTCCGACCTTTAGGCGTGAGCCTTAGGACGAGGTCGGACCTTTTATAAATTTTCCGAATTGGAGGAGCTCGGTCAGGGTATGAACAGTGCCCCTGCCCGAGTTCGTCCTTTTTGGGAGGTCGAGCTCGGGCATAGTAGTTTTTCAAAATTCAAAAATGGCCGTTCCTGCATTTATTGCATTTTACCGTTTTTTTTCTTGATTTCCGTTCGGGCCCTGTGAAGGCTTTATTTATTTGCCCCTTTCCTCCTTTTTCTGCGTTTTTGTTTTATCCTTTCCGAGCACTGCTTCTTCTTTCTCTTTGCTCTGCTTCCCCGAATCTCTCCGTGTGTCTTTCTGGGGTTCCCTCTGCGCCGTCGTTTCGTTCTCCTTGCTTCGGAGCTCGTCGTCTTCGTTTCTTTCTTCGAGGTTTGTTCCCATGTTTCTCTTTTCTTGTGCACATATGCTTCTGTTCTTTGTGTGGCTTTTGTTTGTTTCTTTTTCTTTATGCCTGGGTTGCCCCGAAAAGAGGCGCCGCCATTGCTTTGTTGTTTGTATATGGGGGGGCTCTTTTTTGTTCTCCGGTATTTTTGTTCCGGGTTGCCGCGTTTTCTTCGTGGGGTTTTTGTTTCTTGTTTTGCTGAATGGGTTTTCGCTGTCTTCTTTATGTGATTTTTGCTTGCTGCTGTATTCTTCTTTGTACGTAAAAATTTTATGTCTCGAAAGGTTCTTCAAGCGATGTCGACTAAGATTCCATGTGGTCTTGGTCGGGTAGACCCTCTTCCTCTAAGAGTCCCTTCTGTGGTAGATTCTGAGTATTTAGCTAGGTTCCGTAGGCACTGTAGCATATGTGAGAATAGGGAGTCTGAGAGGGATTACGAACTAGTGGCCCCGGAATCCGAGGAGAGAGTGTGCTTCCCGCCCTTAGATAGTTCCGAGAAGCTCTTCTTTTATGCTTATGATTGTTTTTTCTCTAAGCTGAGTGTCCGACTTCCCTTTACCGATCTGGAGTCCGAGGTGTTATGGTCTTGTAACCTTGCCCCTACGCAGCTCCATCCAAATTCTTGGGCGTTTTTAAAGCTGTTTCAACTTTTGTGTCAATTTTTGGGTGTCTCCCCCTCTATTTCTCTTTTTTCCTATCTGTTTGTGTTGACGAAGCCGGGGTCGGGTGGAGGGAAAGTATCTTGGGTCTCTTTTAGGGCTAACCAGGGAAGGAAGTTTTGTACCCTGTATGATGAGTCCTTTCATGATTTTAAGAACTTTTATTTCAAGGTCCGGGCTACTGGAGACGTCCGACCTTTCTTTCTAGACGAGAGTGGGGAGCCTTCTTTTCCTCTTTATTGGCAGGAGAATGTAGTGTCTGTTAAGTATACCTTTGAGAGTCTAGATGAGGTGGAGCAGGCTTTTGTGGGTGTGGTGAGCAGTTTATGGGGTCGGGCACCTCACTTGGACACGAAGAAAATGTTGGGAGATCCAAGC
>NC_029777.3:61888627-61890200 GCF_000817695.3 Arachis duranensis
ACTACTCGGTCGAAGACTATTCCGACTCCCCAGTTCCGAGCTATAAGTCAGGATCCTCCGACCTCTGGGCCTGCTACCTCTTCTCCTCCTTCGTCCTCGGGTCCTCCTCCCAAGAAGCAGAAGACCTCTCAAGAGCTTGCGGGTTTTAATGACAAGGATTTTGATGCTCTTGGTTGGATTGAACGGCATATTCTCCCTCAGACCTTTATTTCTACTGATGATGTGTCTATGGAGCATCATTTTCAGTATATGGCGCGGAGTTGTGTCCGGATGGCTAGTCTTCATGCCGCTATTGCCCGGGAGTTCAAGAAATCCGCCATTGGTGCGACCAGCTCCCGACTTGAGAAGGCTCAGTCTGAGTTCGAGAGGATTAGTGAACTGAAGGCTGCTAGGATTACTGAGCTGGAGGCGTCTTTGGAGAAGGAGAAGGCTAAAGCTACCGCGGCTGTGGTGGCAGCGAAAGCATCTGAGGAGATGGCGAAGGCGGCGACGGAGAATTATACTCGGATATATGCCGAGCTTGTGGAGACAAAGGAGAGATTGCAATCCGCTCAGGATGATTTTTACGAGCTAGAAGGTCATGTGGCTAAGGGTATGGATGCTACGTTTGAAAATTTGAAGGCTCAGGTCCGGGTTCTTGCTCCTGACCTGGATCTGAGCTTATTTAGTACGGATACCGTTGTTGTGGAAGGAAAGATTGTTCCTGCTCCCAACGAGGATGAGGTTCCGGTGTCCGACCCCAAAGTTCCGGTTGCGAACCCGACTTCACCTTTGGCCGGGGATGGATTTGGTGTGGAGGTTTTAAACCGAGATGACGGTGCCGTCGATGCTGTCCCGATTTCTATGTTTCCTCCGCAGCCTTCTGTTGATGTGGAGTCCGGAAAGGACCTTGATCCTCTGTAACCCTTTTATCTTTGGTTTTTTGCCCGGCCTATGGGCTCTTTTGTTTTTGGATGGTTTCTGTGGACGCTTTTGGACACCTTTTTGCTTTTAGCTACTTGTAGTAACTTTTTAGCGTATTATGCGGTGTTTGCGTTTTGACTTTTTGTTCCGCTTTTATGCTTTTTAGTTGTTTTTGGATAACAACCCTTTAGCTAGCGCTTTGAAACTTTTTGATTTCGTTTTTTTTTTCGCTTGCACTTTTTAGTTGTTTTTGTATAGCAACTTTTTAGTAAGCGTTTTCGAAATCTTTGCTTTCGCCGTTTTAAGGCTTCTTTCTTGGATCCGGGCTTTTTCTCGGACCTCGGGCGTTCGAGTACCTCCCTTTGTTGGGTCCGACTTTGTTGCTGGTCGGCCTTTTTAAGTTATTTTTGTAATCTCTTTTTATTTGGCTTTTTGAGCCTTTTCAGAGTTGCTTTATAACTTCTCACATTAATTTGAACCTCGTCGCTTTATCTTTGCCGACCTTGTGTGGTCTCTTGGCAAATGATTTTTTGCGTTTTGCCGAGCATAAATTAATGCGCCTTGGGGGGGTACTTTCTAGGATTTGTTTCATCATGAGGAAGAAGAAAAGAAAATAGAAAAATTTGATTAGTATTAAAAAAGAAAGAATATTTACAGAGTGTTTACCCTT
>NC_029777.3:61890259-61892191 GCF_000817695.3 Arachis duranensis
CAGCTAGCTTTCCTTCTCCCGACTTTTGTGTTCCGATGTCATTTCGGATTAGAATCAGGTCGTGAATGGAGAAGCTTCGCTGTATTACTTTCTGATTGTATCTGAGGGCCGTTCGCCGTTTTAAGGCTTCTTCTCGGATCCGGGCTCTTTCTCGGACCTCGGGGAGGAGGTCGAGTTCTTCCTTTTGTGCCTGCGGGTTACCTTCTTCGTTGTAGAAGATGACTCTGGGTGACCCTTCATCTATTTCGATAGGAATCTTTGCCTCCATCCCGTAAGCTAGTCGGAATGGCGATTCTCCCGTTGTAGAGTGTGGGGTTGTCCGATATGTCCATAGTACCTGGGGGAGCTCCTCGGCCCATGCCCCTTTGGCCTCTTGGAGTCTTCGTTTTAACCCGGCCAAGATGACTTTATTTGCGGCCTCTGCTTGTCCATTGGCTTGTGGGTGCTCGACTGAGGTGAATTGCTGTTTGATTTTTAGTTCAGCCACCAAGTTCCGAAAACTTGTGTCTGTGAACTGTGTTCCATTGTCTGTGGTAATGGAGTAGGGGACTCCGAACCTTGTGACAATGTTTTTGTATAGGAATTTGCGGCTTTTCTGAGCCGTAATGGTGGCTAGGGGTTCAGCTTCGATCCACTTTGTGAAGTAGTCGACTCCTACTATGAGGTATTTGACTTGCCCCGGTCCTTGGGGGAACGGGCCGAGTAGGTCAAGTCCCCATTTTGCGAAGGGCCATGGTGCGGTGACGCTGATAAGGTTTTCTGGTGGTGCCTTGTGGAAATTGGCGTGTTTTTGGCAGGGGGGCATATTTTCACAAATTCCGTTGCGTCTTTCTGTAAGGTCGGCCAGTAGAACCCGGCTCGGACTACTTTTTTGGATAATGCCCGAGCTCCGAGATGGTTCCCACACATGCCTCTGTGGACTTCTTTGAGGACGTTCTTTGTTTCTGAGGTCGGGACGCACCTAAGGAGGGGATTTGAGAATCCTCTTCTGTATAATACGTCGTGAATTAGTGTATAATTCTGGGCGTCTTTCGTGAGTCTTTTAGCTTCCTTTCTTTCGGCGGGAAGAGTTCCCGACTTCAGGTAGTTGAGTATGAGGGTCATCCATCCTTGCTGTCGGTTGGATATATTTAGCGTTTCGTCCTCTCTTATCACGGAGGGAGATTGTAAGGTTTCCTGGAGGAGACTTCTGTTGTTGCCTCCGGGCTTGGTGCTGGCGAGCTTTGAGAGGGCGTCTGCCCGGGCGTTTTGTTCCCGAGGTATGTGCTGAATCTGTATCTCTGAGAAGTGGCGTAGTTGCGCCTGTGTTTGGTCCAGGTATTTTTTCATGGTGGGGTCTTTGGCCTGGTAGCTTCCATTTACTTATGATGTGACGACCTGGGAGTTGCTGAAGATCGTGATTTTCTGGGCTCCGACCTCTTCGGCTAGCTTTAGACCTGCTAGTTGGGCCTCGTATTCGGCTTGGCTGTTCGAAGCCTGGAACTCGAATTTTAGGGATAGTTCTATCCGCGTTCCTTGGTCGCTTTCGAGTATGACCCCGGCTCCGCTTCCTGTTTTGTTTGAGGACCCGTCGACATACAGGTTCCATGAGAGTGGGGTTCCAGGGGTCTCAGTGTATTCTGCGATGAAGTCGGCTAGATACTGGGATTTTATGGCAGTCCGAGCTTCATAGTGAAGGTCGAACTCGGACAGCTCCACCGCCCATTGCAGTATTCGTCCTGCCAGGTCTGTTTTTTGGAGGATGTGTCTCATGGGTTGGTTTGTCCGGACTTTGATGGTGTGGGCTTGAAAGTAGGGACGGAGCCTCCGAGCTGTGAACACTAGGGCGTAGGCGAATTTTTCTATCTTCTGATAGTTTAATTCGGCCCCTTGTAGTGCCTTGCTTACAAAGTATATGGGGTGTTGTCCATGGTCATTTTCTCGTATTAATGC
>NC_029777.3:61894006-61904355 GCF_000817695.3 Arachis duranensis
AGTTGTGGTACTTCCGTGGCTTGTCCGAGTTGGGTTCTTCTTTCTTCTTCTGTTCCCGATCTCGATCTCGGAGTGGGTAGGTAAACCGTTTACCGATTTTTAGAAAAGATTGATGTGATAGTGGGAAGAGAATTAAAACGGTTATATTCCACGTGGATAGTGAGAGATAATTAGCGTGAAAGATAACCGTTTTAATTCTCTTCCCACTGTCCCATCAACCTTTTTGAGTACTAATTGATTAAATATATCTATTTTAATCTCTTCTATAAACTTTTTTATGTACTAATTGCATGCAAAAAGTTTGGATTATTAATAATATTAATATTTTTTATTATTTTCAATTTTTTAAAAAAATACATATATATAAATTATCTCAATTACAGTGTAAACGAGATAAGATATGGATATTTATTTTAGTAAATATTTTTTAAATTATTTATTTCGGTAATTGTTATATTTATTTAATTTACAAAAATAAAAAATCTGACAACACGGTGATGAAAACTCACGCAAATTGTTTGAATTAGGTTTCAAAATGGTCCTTAAAATTGGCGTCGTGCATTAAAATTGTTTTTGAGATTCTAATTGCACCAATAACATCTTTAAGATTGACAAAAATACACCACGTTAGTCTCTGACTTTTTGGCCCGTTTTTCATTAACGACGTAATGACATGGCTTGATAACGTGAGCTGTTAGTGACACGTGTCACTCCATAATTTGGCCACATGTAATGGTATGATGATGTAGTGACCAGTGACACGTGGCATGCTGATATGGATGGTTGTGTCATGTGTCACAATGCTATTTGGTCACGTGTTCGTTTGTGCCACGTGTCGCAACAGTATTTGTCCACGTGTCGTCCATTATGTCATCATTGTAGATGCACTAATTAGTCCATCACTTTACATTAAGTGACTCATTTTAGTCCCACAAATTGAATGTTGTAACCATCCTACCCCATGAGGCCTGAGATTTCTCATTTCTCATGATGTTCGCCGACATGAATAGGTTTAAATATATATCCCGCATAGGTAGTGTTCCGGGGGTTACCTGAAACGTGTAGCTCGGTCGTCTGGAAAGGCCCGAGGTGGGGGTTCAGGGACCCGAGCTTGATATGTAGAGTGGTTGGTGGTTGTACCTGCAATGACACTCCGATGCTTAAGTTAGCATGGGTCCAAGCAGATATGTGTGGAATGTGGAATGAATGCCATACCTGGGTGCTCCAGCGTATTTATAGTAGTTGGCCGTGATCTTCCCTGGATAAGATATTCTTATCTTTATCTTATCTTTGGGAGTTTTATCTCTATCTTTGTGGAACCGCCCTTTCTAGGCCTTTTCGGCCTTTAGGTTTTGGGCTGCGTTCCTTTTGATGGGCCTTCCTTGCTTTATTTATCCGAGGTCCGACCTTTAGGCGTGAGCCTTAGGACGAGGTCGGACCTTTTATAAATTTGCCGAATTGGAGGAGCTCGGTCAGGGTATGAACAGTATCTATTCTGACATTCAACACCCTGGGAGCCTGGAAACCTGTTTGAAACTGCTCAAAGGTTTTACGTACCTTGTGTGTGACCCCGGAGGATGCTGGCATTCTAAACACTGGTGGAGATTTCTGGACAATTTCAAGCACAAGCCACCATAACAGGAAGCTCATCAAATGTCCAACTTAAGGACTTTAACTAAAAGTGCTAGGTGGGAGACAACCCACCATGGTATGATCATCCCTTCTCCATTCTACTCTGTTTTTGAATTTTGTTTGAACCTAAAATTTTTGCATGACATTCATTGCATTTTTCATTCTGCATATTGTATAAAAAAAGAGAGCACGCGACGTGACAGCCTTGCTGATGCGTCCGCGTCACAAGTGCATTAGGAAGAAAGGAAAATTGAACAGAAAGTCATACTAAAGCATGGCTGGAGGCGTGCCTTTAGCATAAATTGTTTCACGCTACCATATGCCCTACGCGCTCGCGTCAGTTGCAAAAAATGCCTCCCACGCATCTGCATCACTCACGCGAACGCGTGATCTGGGAATCGGAGTAAAGACCCAACGCCAAGAAATTTGGGCTAGAATCGTGTGACTGGTGTGCGTTCAGCACAAGACAAGCCACGCGTGCGCGTCCCTGACACGAATGTGTCACTGCACAACACCCATCCCACGCGAAAGCATAAGCGACGCGATCGCGTCATGTGGATATTTTGGCCTCCTAAATGGAGACAGAGAGTTGCGTTGAAACGACGCTGGAAGCGTGCGTCTAGCACATATTTCAGCGACGTAGCCGCATTCCTCACGCGTCTGCATCACCCATCATTTACCCAACCCACGCAAATGCGTCGACCATGCATCCACGTCAAACCTATTTCACCCTAGTCACGTGATCGCGCCCCCCACGCGTTCGTGTGGATCTACATTCACTAACCCCAAGTCACACGAAATCCTACCCATCGCGCCCCCATACCCGCGGCCAGCCTCAGACCGCCGCAGCGCACCCTCCGCTGGCCACCATCCCAACCCTCATCCACCTCTTCTCAACCATACCCACCCAATCCCCCACCATTCAACCCTATCCTACACCCCTGACATCGCCCCTACTCCACTATCACGCCCTCGTGCTTCTCCCGGCGCCGTCGCATCACCACCGCCTTCCCTCTGCCCTATCCCTTGTTCTTATACATACCAGGTTCCGCCGTACACCGATTTCTTTTTCATTCCTAGTTAGTTGCATATTTATCCAAATTTGTTTAATTTAGGATAGTTAGAGATGCATGTTTGTAGTGGATTCTAGGTGGTTAGGTAGCTAGGATGTGGTTAGTGGATTTAGGCCTGATAATTGCACCGTTCTTGTTACCTGTTTATCTATTCTGCAATTTCAATCTGGCTGTAATACTCATCCTGTTCATATGCTGTCCTTTCATGTTTGCTGCTGTTGTTACACTATTCATTATTGTTCATGCTATTTGTAACTCTCTGCAGCACTTTTATTCTCATATGAACTGTCTTTTCTTGCTGTTTATTTCCTGGGAACATCCATTTTTAGCCGGAATGCTGCCCAATTTTCTGCAAGTTATTTCCTTTTTACATTCAAGAATTGGTTTCGGCAATTCTCAATTTTGCACTAATCAGTGATAACCAAACCAATTATTGAATGCACGGGCCAGCATTCTTATCCCTTTTGATTCCCTGGTTACTCAATTCCATTATTGATGATTTCATGTTAGTTTTGTACCTTTTCTATCCATCTGAATCCTCATCAATCTTGCTTGCATATGAGTTGCTTTTTCTTTAAATTTGTGAATATTGTTAACTGGGACACCGATTATCGTGCCACTTACTTTAACTTTCTTTTTACTAACTCACTGCTTTAACCTCCTTTTAACTTATTAACCATTTTAACTTTCTAACTAATGGCATGATTACTGTTTTTCCTAATTAACAGGAATTCTACATATCATATATTCAACTCACTTTATGCTTTTACCCCTCTTTCGTTCATCTTTTGCCTTTGTGCTTATATTGCTATTTCCTGTTTGCCTACTTGTTTTCCTGCTTTTATTCTTCATTTATATCCTGAAAATTCTATTTTTCAGGATGTCTGACTCTCAAAGCAGAGGAAAGTGCAAAGTGACCACTGGCAAAAGGAAAAGAGGCGAATCCTCTGTATCCATCCATGGCATTTTACATGATGTTTCCTGGCGGGAGAAGAACTTTACCCCGCAGGAAAAAGCTAATCAGTTGGTACCTGCGGCTGACCCAATTAAATTTACAAACAAATACTGTGAGCTGAAGTACCCAGTTTTTGCCACATCCAGGAACCTATACCTGGAAAGAACACTCAAAATTCTCGAAGAACTCAAGCAGTACACTTCAGACCAAATTAAACAGAGAGGCTGGTTCTTCTTGGAGAGAAACTTGACTGAGATCAACTCATCCAGGGTCAGAGAATTCTACTGTAACTATTTTCTATCCTCCCTGGATGCAGTACAGCTCAAAGGCAAGCAAGTTCTGGTCACTGAAGACAATTGAAGACATCCTCCAGCTCCCACCTGAATCAGATCAGCCAGACGATTACCAGAAAGCTAAGGAGGATATGAGATTCATGAGGTTTGATTGGGATGCAATGAAACGGGATATCACTCTTGATCTTACTGTTCCATGGGTCATGGGAAAGAGCATAGTGGTACCCAAGGGAATCAGGCTCATTTATCTAAATGATGAGGCTCGGCTATGGCAACAGATTCTGAGTAACTACGTGATGCCGAGCACTCATGAGACAGAGGTGCCAGCTGCTATGATTACCCTCATCTGGTGTGTGATGACGGGTAAGGACTTATATCTACCCCGCTTCATCCGACATTACATCACCAGAGTCCATGTTAGATGCAGCCTCCCCTTTCCATTCCTGATTACTCAGTTGGGTCACCGAGCTGAGGTACCTTGGAAGGTTGCTGATGAAAAGCCGCCCGCCGCAGAATGCAGAAAGATCATCCCTCACAGTCGAAAGTTTCAGGCTTTCGGCTACCGACCTCCATTTCTCACTTACTCTGCTGAGGCAGTTACTTCTTCAGCTGCTCTTTCTGCTTTCACTGGCCCAGCACCACCCACTGCATCCCCACCTGCTCCTGAGCCAGTCTACCTTCTGGTGCATCGACTCTTTGACCGCTTAGACCAGATGGAGCGCCGTCACCAGCAACACTTTGAGAGGTCTGAACGTTGCAACAGGCAACGTTATGAGAGGTCTGAGCATCGCCACAAGCGGCGCTATGAGCACCTCAAGCTGATGATCCGGTCTGGTGGCGACGTTCCCTTCGAGCCTAACACACCCTCTGACACATCTGAGGAGGAGGTGAGCGATCATGAGAAGGAGGCAGCTACCCAGGATGAGCAGGGAGGACCCGAGCACACTGCACCACACCATGAGGAGCACCACCAGCTACAGACCGCTGATCCGGACATTCCTCTATAGACAAAGCCTCCGCTTCAGTAGACCGCTCCTCCTACACTCACAAAGACTGCAGACCCTCAGCTTACCACCGAGACACCGGCAGCCCATCCTTCCGGAGATAACACTTCTTCACACCCAGTTTGAGTGAGCATCGAGGACGATGCTATTATTTAAGTGTGGGGAGGTCGCCATCTCTAGCATATATTTCTTTTGGTGAACCACTACAGACTCTTATCTTATTTTGTCCATTTTCTGTATTTTATTTGCACATTTTTCTCTTTTGCTTTTGTTGCACTTTTGCATTCTGCACTTTGGGCTGTATATATCTTGGATATTTTAGCTTAATTTGCATCTTAGTTTACTAGTTATATATTAAGTGAATTAATTAGCATAGTTTACCCTTTTTAGCATATGATAGTTGATTTGATTGAAAAATAAAAAGAGTAAGCTAGGAACCATAGTATAGTAAAACAATCCACACACCTTGTATATATCGCATTACATGTTAGTTAGTTAACAACATTTCTTCAAGGAGAAACACTAAGATTTTAAGGGGCACCTTAAAAATTTTACATTGAGTTGACTGGAAACTCTTAATTTCTACTTGCATGACATACATAACCGATATATGATTTATGAGCTTGAGAACACACGGCTTATGAGTTTTGAGCTTAATTGTATGGTTGCATTCAAACAATAAATTTCATTTCTGTGTGTTTTGCCCTTCTTTTTTATTCTGGTGTTCTTTACTTTGTTTTAATCTATATGTCCAATTATAGAATATAGATGCATACCAAGAGATGATTGAGGCCATTATTTGTATCTATACCCACTTGTCCCAAATAAACCTACCTTTTATGCCATCCTTGTTAGCCCCCTTGAGCTTTTTAGTCTCCCTCCATTTTATAACCACATTACTAGCCTTAAGCCGAAAAACAAAATAAAAATCCCAAGTTGAATCCTTGGTTAGCTTAAGATAGATATTGTGTATAATTTAAGAGTGGGAAATTTTATGGGAACATGGGATGATAGAAAAAGTAGGGAATTAAATTGAATAAGTTATTTATTGAATTTTGGGAAGCATGCTCATGTGAAATCAAAACAATTAAGTTACCATGTGCATTAAAAAAAAATTATTATCCCGAATACTATTACACAATATCAATCCACATGGGACAAAAGTCAAAATAAAATGCATGAGCATGTAACACAAAAGTGGAAAGATTTGAGAAGCTAGGTGAAGAATTATGACATTATATGTTAGGTGATATCTTAGACTAGTCAAGGATTCACTTATTAGCTCACTTAGCCTTATATATACATCCTTACCCTTACCTCAGCCCCATTACAACCTAGGAAAAGACCTCATGATTTTTGTATGTCTATATTCCATATTTGTCGATTGGTTAGATGAAGAACAAAGTTATAGAAAGTAAGGATAGAAAGAAGAATAGAGCGATTAACCCAAATAAACACTGAGTGACTGGAGAGTAAACACAAAATCCAGTGAGGGTTCAATAGCTCATTCTCACATGTCCATGTTTAATTATTGATTGTTGATGAGCGGATAATTTATACGCTTTTTGGCATTATTTTTAGTATATTTTTAGTATGTTTTAGTTAGTTTTTATTATATTTTTATTAGTTTTTAGTTAAAATTTACTTTTCTGGACTTTACTATGAGTTTGTGCATTTTTCTGTGATTTTAGGTATTTTCTGGCTGAAATTGAGGGACCTGAGCAAAAATCTGATTCAGAGGATGAAAAGGACTGTAGATGCTGTTGGATTCTGACCTCCCTACACTCGAAATAGATTTTCTGGAACTACAGATAGCCAATTAGCGCGCGCTCAATTCCGTTGGAAAGTAGACATCCTGGGCTTTCCAGCAATGTATAATAGTCCATACTTTGGCCGAGATTTGATGGCCCAAACTGGCGTTCCAAATCAGCTCAAGACTGCCCGGCGTTAAACGCCGGAACTGGCACAATAATGGGAGTTAAACGTCCAAACTGGCACAAAAGCTGGCGTTTAACTCCAAGAAAAGTCTCTACACATGAAAGCTTCAATGCTCAGCCCAAGAACACACCAAGTGGGCCCGAAAGTGGATTTTTATGTCATTTACTCATCTTTGTAAATCCTAAGCTACTAGTATCTACAAATAGGACCTTTTGCTATTGTATTCTCATCTTTGGATCACTTTAGATCTTTTGATCATCTTTGGATGTCTAGTTCTTAGATCGTTGGAGGTTGGCCATTCGGCCATGCCTGAACCTTGTTCTTATGTATTTTCAACGGTGGAGTTTCTACACACCATAAATTAAGGTGTGGAGCTCTGCTGTACCTCGAGTATTAATGCAATTACTATTGTTCTTCTATTCAATTCAACTTACTCTTGTTCTAAGATATTCATTCGCACCCAAGAACATGATGAATGTGATGATTATGTGACGCTCATCATCATTCTCACTTATGAATGCGTGCCTGACAACCACTTCCGTTCTACAAGCAAACAAGGCTTAAATGTTTATCTCTTGGATTCTTTAATCAGAATCTTCGTGGTATAAGCTAGAATTGATGGCGGCATTCAAGAGAATCCGGAAAGTCTAAACCTTGTATGTGGTATTCCGAGTAGGATTCAAGGATTGAATGACTGTGACGAGCTTCAAACTCGCGATTGTGGGGTGTTAGTGACAGACGCAAAAGAATCATTGGATTCTATTCCGACATGATCGAGAACTGATAGCTGAATAGCCGTGCTGTGACAGAGTGCCTTGAACATTTTCACTGAGACAACGGGACTGTAGCCATTGACAACGGTGATGCCCAACATACAGCTTGCCATGGAAAGGAGTAAGAAGGATTGGATGAAGACAGTAGGAAAGCAGAGAGACGGTAGGGACAGAGCATCTCCATACGCTTATCTGAAATTCTCACCAATGAATTACATAAGTATCTCTATCTTTATTTTATGTTTTATTTATCTTTTAATCATTCATCCTCCATAACCATTTGAATCTGCCTGACTGAGATTTACAAGATGACCATAGCTTGCCTAGCTTGCTTTTACATTCTGCAATTTCCCATTCCCATTTACAATTAAGTCATTTATGATTCTGCACTTTACATTCTGCCATTTCCATTTACGCACTTTATTGCTTTCCTTTACAGTTTAGCTATTTACATTTGTGCCATTTATAATTCTACAATTGAGCGTACCATGTTGATGGCGCCATTGATGATCACAATTTCGTGCACCAAGTTTTTGGCGCCGTTGCCGGAGATTGTTTGAGTTTGGACAACTGACGATTCATCTTTTGCCGGGGATTGTTTGAGTTTGGACAACTGACGGTTCATCTTTTTGCTTAGATTAGGTATTTTTCTTCAGAATTTTTAAGAATGAATTCTAGAGTTTCAAGGTGATGTTTTCATCATCACCAAAGCTGATTGATTTTCATCAATTTAGCTATTGAATGTAATGTCCTGTTGAAGCTTGGCTAGCTATGTCTAATTTCTTTGGACTAAAGCTTTAGACTAACATTGTATGATTCCTGGAATTCTTATTAAAAATTTTGAATCTCTTTATTTTCTTCTCCATATAATTTTCGAAAAAAAATCCAAAAAAATTATAAAATCTTAAAACCAAAAAAATATTTTTATGTTTCTTGTTGAGTCTAGTGTCTCATTTTAAGTTTCGTGTCAATTGCATGATTCTATTCTTCTTGCATTTTTTCAAATTCAACCATGTGTCTTCATTGATCTTCAAGTTGTTCTTGATGATTTCCTTACTCTGATCTTTAAATTCTCTTGTCTTGAGTGTTCTGTTGTTTCTCATATGCATTCTCAATTTGTTAGTGTCAGTAGTATACAAACTTCTAAGTTTAGTGTCTTGCATGCATTGTTTATTTGATCTTAGTGGCATTTTGATTATTTCTCATCATTAAAAATTCAAAAAAATTTTAAATTGTGTCTTTTCAAGTCAATAATACAGAGAATTGAAGATTCAGAACATATAGCAGAGGAATTACACAGAAAAAGCTGAGCGTTCAAAACGCCCAGTGAAGAAGGAAAACTGGCATTTAAACACTAGCCAGGATACCTGGCTGGGCGTTTAGCGCCCAAAAGGGTAGCATTTTCCAGAATGGATACCATTCTGGGAGTTTAACGCCAAGATGGCACAAGAGGGAAGATTCTGTTTTTAATTCAATCATTTTCAAGTTTTCATAATTTTTCAAAATCAAATCTTTTTCAAACCATATCTTTTCAATCATATATTTTCAAAATCAATTTCTTTCCATTTTCAAAAATACTTGCTAACAATTAATGATTTGATTCAACATTTCAAGTATGTTGCCTTTTCTGTTGAGAAAGGTTTAATTTCTGAATCATATCTTTTAAATTTCTTGTTAGCCAAGTCATTAATTTTCAAAATCAAATCTTTTTAAATTGTTTTTCAAATCATATCTTCTCAATCATATCTTTTTAAAATTATATCTTTTCAATCATATCTTTTTATCACATTTTTTTCAAAATTAATTTCTAATTTCAAAATCTTTTTCAATTTCACTTAATTTCTTTCCCAATCTTAGTTTTCGAAAATCAATTACCATTTTTCAAACCTTCTTTTAATTAATTCACTTTAAGTTTCGAAAATTTCCTCCCCTCTTCTCACATCCTTCTATTTATGGACTAACACTCCTCCTCAATGCACAATTCGAACTCTATCTTTCTTGATAAGTTCGAATTCTTCTACCTCTTCCTTCTATTTTTCTTTTCCTCTGACACCTCAGGGAATCTCTATACTGTGACATAGAGGATTCCATATTTTTTTGTTCTCTTTTCTTTCATATGAGCAGGAACAAAGACAAAGGCATTCTTGTTGAGGCTGACCCTGAACCTGAAAGGACCTTGAAGCAAAAGCTAAGAGAAGCTAAAGCACTACTCTCTGTAGAGGACCTAACAGAAATCTTCAAACAAGAAGAAGACATGACAGCCGAAAACAACAACAATGCCAACAATGCAAGGAAGGTGCTGGATGACTTTACTGCACCTACTCCCGACTTCTATGGGAGGAGCATCTCTATCCCTGCCATTGGAGCAAACAACTTTGAGCTTAAGCCTTAATTAGTTTCTCTAATGCAACAGAATTGCAAGTTCCATGGACTTCCATTGGAAGATCCTCATCAGTTTTTAGCTGAATTCTTGCAAATCTGTGACACTGTCAAGACCAACACAGACTTATGCTATTTCCTTTTGCTGTAAGAGACAGAGCTAGGATATGGTTGGACTCACAACCCATAGAAAGCCTGAACTCTTGTGAAAAGCTAGTCAATGCCTTCTTAGCAAAGTTCTTTCCACCTCAAAAATTGAGTAAGCTTAGAGTGGAAGTCCAAACCTTCAGACAGAAGGAAGG
>NC_029777.3:61905124-61906903 GCF_000817695.3 Arachis duranensis
GCTTGGCTAGCCATGTCTAATCTTTTTAGACTAAAGCTTTAGACTAACATTGCATGATTCCTGGAATTCTTATTAAAAGTTTTGAATCTCTTTATTTTGTTTTCCATATAATTTTTGAAAAAAATCCAAAAAAATTATAAAATCTTAAAATCAAAAATATTTTTATGTTTCTTGTTTGAGTCTAGTGTCTAATTTTATGTTTGGTGTCAATTGCATGTCTTTATTCTTCTAATTTTCGAAAATTACATGCATTATGTTCTTTATTGATCTTGAAGTTGTTCTTGATGATTTCCTTGCTCTGATATTTAAATTCTCTTGTCTTGAGTGTTTTGTTGTTTCTCATATGCATTCTCAATTTGTTAGTGTCAATAGTATACAAACTTCTAAGTTTGGTATCTTGCATGCATTGTTTATTTGATTTTGGTTGCATTTTGATTATTCCTCATCATTAAAAATTCAAATTTTTTTTTTAATTTGTGTCTTTTCAAGTCAATAATACAGAGAATTGAAGATTCAGAACATACAACAGAGGAATTACACAGAAAAAGCTGGCTGGGCGTTTAACACTCAAAAGGGTAGCATTTTGGGCGTTAAACGCCAGAATGGATACCATTCTGGGCGTTTAACGCCAGGATGGCACAAAAGGGAAGATTTTGTTTTTAATGCAAATTTTTTTCAAGTTTTCATAATTTTTCAAAATCAAATCTTTTTCAAATCAAATCTTTTCAATCATATATTTTCAAAATCAATTTCTTTCCATTTTCAAAAATACTTGCTAACAATTAATGATTTGATTCAACATTTCAAGTATGTTGCCTTTTCTGTTGAGAAAGGTTTAATGTCTGAATCATATCTTTTAAATTTCTTGTTAGCCAAGTCATTAATTTTAGAAATCAAATCTTTTTAAATTGTTTTTCAATTATATCTTCTTAATCACATCTTTTTCAAAATAGTTTTCAAATCATATCTTTTTAATTTCTAATTTCAAAATCTTTTTCAAATTTCACTTAATTACTTTCTCAATCTTAGTTTTCGAAAATCACCAATCAATTTTTCAAAATTTCTTTTAATTATTTCAAAATCTCTTACTTTATTTTCGAAAATTCTTCCCCTCTTCTCACATCCTTCTACTTATGGACTAACACTCCTCCTCAATGCACAATTCGAACTCTATCTCTCTTGATAAGTTCGAATTCTTCTACCTTCTCCTTCTATTCTTCTTTTCCTCTGACACCTCAAGGAATCTCTATACTGTGACATAGAGGACTCCATACTTTCTTGTTCTCTTCTCTTTCATATGAGCAGGAACAAAGACAAAAGCATTCTTGTTGAGACTGATCCTGAACCTGAAAGGACCTTGAAGTGAAAGCTAAAAGAAGCTAAAGCACTACTCTCTGTAGAGGACCTAACAGAAATCTTCAAACTAGAAGAAGATATGGCATCCGAAAACAACACCAATGCCAACAATGCAAGGAAGGTGCTGGGTGACTTTACTGCACCTACTCCCGACTTCTATGGGAGAAGCATCTCTATCCCTGCCATTGGAGCAAACAACTTTGAGCTTAAGCCTCAATTAGTTTCTCTAATGCAACAGAATTGCAAGTTCCATGGACTTCCATTAGAAGATCCTCATCAGTTTTTAGCTGAATTCTTGCAAATCTGTGACACTGTCAAGACCAATGGGGTTGACCCTGAGGTCTACAGACTTATGCTATTCCCTTTTGCTGTAAGAGACAGAGCTAGGATATGGTTGGACTCACAACCTAAAGAAAGCCTGAA
>NC_029777.3:61907303-61907555 GCF_000817695.3 Arachis duranensis
CAGTGATCGCCACTGAGGAAGACCTCAATGGACGTCCACTGGCCTCCAATGAGTTTCCTAATGAGGAACCATGGGAATCTGAGGCTCACACTGAGACCATAGAGATTCCATTGGATTTAATTCTGCCATTCATGAGCTCTAATGAGTATTCTTCCTCTGAAGAGGATGAAGATGTCACTGAAGGGCAAGTTGCTAAGTACCTTGGAGCAATCATGAAGCTAAATGACAAGTTATTTGGTAATGAGACTTGGA
>NC_029777.3:61907715-61909792 GCF_000817695.3 Arachis duranensis
TGTGACCTAGGGTCAAGCATAAACCTCATGCCTCTCTCTGTAATGGAGAAGCTAGGGATCTTTGAGGTGCAAGCTGCAAGAATCTCACTAGAGATGGCAGACAATTCAAGAAAATAAGCTTATGGACTTGTAGAGGATATTCTGGTAAAGGTTGAAGACCATTACATCCCTGCTGATTTCATAGTCCTAGAGACTGGGAAGTGCATGGATGAATCCATCATCCTTGGCAGACCCTTCCTAGCCATAGCAAAGGCTGTGACTGATGTTGACAGAGGAGAATTGATCATTCAAGTGAATGAAGAATCCTTTGTGTTTAAGGCTCAAGGATATCCCTCTATAACCATGGAGAGGAAGCATGAAGAGCTTCTTTCAAAACAAAGTCAAACAGAGCCCCCACAGTCAAACTTTAAGTTTGGTGTTGGGAGGCCACAACCAAATTCTAAGTTTGGTGTTGAACCCCCACATTCAAACTCTAGGTTTGGTGTTGGGAGGTTCCAACATTACTCTGAGTATCTGTGAGGCTCCATGAGACCCCATTGTCAAGCTACTGACATTAAAGAAGCGCTTGTTGGGAGGCAACCCAATGTTATATTTATCTATTTTCCTTTGTTATTTTATGTTTTTTTAGGTTGATGATCATGGGAAGTCACAAAATCAATTGAAAAAGAAAAATAGCACACTCTGGAGGAAAATTTGCTGGCGTTTAAATGCCAGTGAAGATAGCAAAATGGGCGTTTAACGCCCAGTTTGGCACCATTCTGGGCGTTTAACGCCAAAAAGGGGCACCAGACTGGCGTTTAACGCCAGGAATGGGCAACAAGTTGGCGTTAAACGCCAGAAATGGGCACCAGCCTGGTGTTTAACGCCAGGATTGGCAGAAGGAGCATTTTTTGCTCGCCACTTGGTGCAGGGATGAATTATCCTTGACTCCACAGGATTTGTGGACCCCACAGGATCCCCACCTACCCCACCACTCTCTCTCTTCTTCACCCATTCACCAATCACCTCAACACCTCTTCCCCAAAAACTCCTCACCTATCAAATCCCACCATTCTCTTCACCATTCACATCCATCCTTCATAAAACCGCACCTACCTCACCATTCAAATTCAAACCACTTTCCCTCCCAAACCCACCCATAATGGCCGAACCTTACCCCTCTCTCTACCCCTATATAAACCCATCTTCACTCCTTCATTTTCACAGAACCTACACACTACTTCTCCCCCTTGGCCGAAACACAAAGCCCCCCTCCATCTCCTCTATTTCTTCTTCTTCTACTCTCTTCTTTTGCTCGAGGATGAGCAAACCTTCTAAGTTTGGTGTGGTAAAAGCATTGCTTTTTGTTTTTCCATAACCATTTATGGCATCTAAGGCCAGAGAAACCTCTAGAAAGAGGAAAGGGAAGGCAAAAGCTTCCACCTCCGAGTCATGGAAGATGGAGAGATTCATCTCAAGGGTGCATCAAGACCACTTCCATGAAGTTGTGGCCATGAAGATGGTGATCCCCGAGGTCCCTTTCAAACTCAAAAAGAGTGAATATCCGGAGATCCGACATGAGACCCGAAGAAGAGGTGGGGAAGTTCTTACCAACCCCATTCAACAAGTCGGAATCTTAATGGTTCAAGAGTTCTATGCCAATGCATGGATCACCAAGAACCATGATCAAAGTGTAAACCCGGACCCAAAGAATTGGCTTACAATGGTTTGGGGGAAATGCTTAGATTTTAGTCCGGAAAATGTAAGGTTGGCATTCAACTTGCCCATGATGCAAGGAGATGAACACCCTTACACTAGAAGGGTCAACTTTGATCAAAGGTTGGACCAAGTCCTCAGAGACATTTATGAAGCGGGCGCTCAATGGAAGAGAGATTCAAGAGGGAAGCCGATTCAACCGAGAAGGCATGACCTCAAGCCCGTGGCTAGGGGATGGTTGGAGTTTATCCAACGCTCAATCATTCCCATTAGCAACCAGTCCGAAGTTACTATAGACCGGGCTAACATGATTCATAACATCATGATTGGAGAGGAAGTAGAAGTTCATGAGGTTATATCCCAAGAACTTTATAAGGTGGCG
>NC_029777.3:61909868-61910746 GCF_000817695.3 Arachis duranensis
GAGCAACAAAGGCAAGGAAGAGACATTGAGGAGCTCAAGCACTCCATAAGATCTTCAAGAGGAAGAACAAGCCGCCATCACTAAGGTGGACCTGTTCTTTAATCTCCTTGTTCTTTATTTTTTCTGTTTTTCAAATTTTCATGCTTATGTTTATCTAAGTTTGTGTCTTATGATCATTAGTGTCTTAGTGTCTATGCCTTAAAGTTATGAATGTCCTATGAATCCATCACCTTTCTTAAATGAAAAATGTTCTTAATTGAAAAAAAGAAGAATTGCATGAACTTTGAATTTTATAACAGATTAATTATTTTGATGTGGTGGCAATACTTTGACTTCTGAATGTATGCTTGAACAGTGCATATGTCTTTTGAATTTGTTGTTCATGAATATTGGCTCTTGAAAGAATGATGAAGAAAGGAGACATGTTACTGAGAATCTGAAAAATCATAAAAATGATTCTTGAAGCAAGAAAAAGCAGTGAATACAAAAAAAAATAAGTCATGATCCAAGGCAAAAAGAGTGTGCTTAAGAACCCTGGATACCTCTAATTGGGGACTCTAGTAAAGCTGAGTCAAAATCTGAAAAGGTTCACCCAGTTATGTGTCTGTGGCATGTATGTATCCTGTGGTAATACTGGAAGACATAGTGCTTTGGGCCACGGCCAAGACTCATAAAGTAGCTGTGTTCAAGAATCATCATACTTAACTAGGAGAATCAATGACACTATCTGGATTCTGAGTTCCTATAGAAGCCAATCATTCTGAATTTCAAAGGATAGAGTCAGATGCCAAAACTGTTCAGAGGCAAAAAGCTAAAAGCCCCGCTCCTCTGATTAATACTGATCTTCATAGATGTTTTTGGAATTCATTGCATATTCT
>NC_029777.3:61910840-61911412 GCF_000817695.3 Arachis duranensis
GGACAAGCAACAATTTAAGTTTGGTGTTGTGATGAGCGGATAATTTATACGCTTTTTGGCATTGTTTTTAGTATGTTTTTAGTATGTTTTAGTTAGTTTTTATTATATTTTTATTTGTTTTTAGTTAAAATTCACTTTTCTGGATTTTACTAAGAGTTTGTATGTTTTTCTATGATTTCAGGTATTTTCTGGCTGAAATTGGGGGACCTGAGCAAAAATCTGATTCAGAGGCTGAAAAGGATTATAGATGCTGTTGGATTCTAACCTTCCTGCACTCGAAGTGGATTTTCTAGAGCTACAAAATCTTCATTTCTGCGCCTGCACTCGAAGTGGATTTTCTGGAGCTACAGAAGCCCAATTGGCGCGCTCTCAACGGCGTTGGAAAGTAGACATTCTGGGTTTTCCAGAAATATATGATAGTCCATACTTTGCCCAGGATTTGATGGCCCAAACCGGCGTTCAAAGTCACCCTCGGGATTTCCAGCGTTAAACGCTGGAACTGGCACCAAAATGGGAGTTAAACGCCCAAACTGGCACCAAAGCTGGCGTTTAACTCCAAGAGGAGTCTCTAC
>NC_029777.3:61912354-61912908 GCF_000817695.3 Arachis duranensis
AGTTTCATGATGATTTGTTGAAATCTGGCTGGCTGAGAAGCCATGTCTAATCTCATTGGACCGAGGTTTCAACTTATCATCACAAGAGCTTGTTGATTTTTATCAATCTTGCTATTGGAGCAGTGATCTGCTAAGGCTTGGCTGGCCTTTGGCCATGTCTAGTGTTTTGGACCGAAGCTTTCTTTGAAAGCTTGGCTGGCTGTGAAGCCATGTCTAATTCCTGGACCGGAGTCTTAGACTAAACATTGCATGATTCCTGGAATTCTCATTAAGAATTTTGATATCTTTTTCCACTTAATTCTCGAAAAAGCACAAAAAAATTTACAAAGTCATAAAATCCAAAAATATTTCTTGTTTGAGTCTAGTGTCTCATGTTAAGTTTGGTGTCAATTGCATGCATTCATTCATGTGTCTTCAGTATCTTCAAGTAATTCTTGATGACTTCTTACTCTGATCTTTGAATTCTCTTGACTTGAGTACTTGTGTGTCTCATATGCATTCTCATTAGTGTCAATAGTATACAAACTGCTAAGTTTGGTGTCCTGCATGCATTG
>NC_029777.3:61914456-61914773 GCF_000817695.3 Arachis duranensis
GACACCTACAGAAGCTCAAGAGTTGATTGAAATGGTTGCAAATAACCAATTCATGTACACTTCTGAAAGGAATCCTGTGAACAATGGGACTAGTCAGAAGAAAGGAGTTCTTGAGATTGACACTCTGAATGCCATATTGGCTCAGAACAAAATATTGACTCAACAAGTCAATATGATTTCTCAAAGTCTGTCTGGAATGCAAAATACACCAAGCAGTACTAAAGAAGCTTCATCTGAGGAAGAAGCTTATGATCCTGAGAACCCTTCAATGGAAGAGGTGAATTACATGGGAGAACCCTATGGGAACACCTATAATC
>NC_029777.3:61914902-61915609 GCF_000817695.3 Arachis duranensis
GCAAGCCTTTTCCATCATCTTCTCAGCAACAGACAGAGAGTTCTAAGCAGAATACCTTTGACTTAGCAACCATGGTCTCTGATCTAATCAAAACCACTGAAAGTTTCATGACTGAAACAAGGTCCTCCATTAGAAACTTGGAGGGACAAGTGGGTCAGCTGAGCAAGAAAATTACTGAACTCCCTCCTAGTACTCTCCCAAGCAATACAGAAGAAAATCCAAAAGGAGAGTGCAAGGCCATCAACATGGCCAAATCTGGAGAGGGGGAAGAGGCAGTGAACGCCACTGAGGAAGACCTCAATGGACGTCCACTGGCCTCCAATGAGTTCCCCAATGAGGAACCATGGGAATCTGAAGCTCAAAATGAGACCATAGAGATTCCATTGGACTTACTTCTTCCATTCATGAGCTCTGATGAGTATTCTTCCTCTGAAGAGGATGAATATGTCACTGAAGAGCAAGTTGCTAAGTACCTTGGAGCAATCATGAAGCTAAATGACAAGTTATTTGGAAATGAGACTTGGGAGGATGAATCCCCTTTCCTCACCAAAGAACTGGATGACTTGTCTAGGCAGAAACTGCCTCAAAAGAGACAGGATCCTGGGAAGTTTTCAATACCTTGTACCATAGGCACCATGACCTTCAAAAAGGCCTTGTGTGACTTAGGGTCAAGTATAAACCTCATGCCTCTCTCTGTAATGGAGAAG
>NC_029777.3:61916774-61917101 GCF_000817695.3 Arachis duranensis
CGTTAAACGCCAGAAATGGGCACCAGCCCGGCGTTTAACGCCAGAATTGGCATAAAACGCAATTTTGCTTGCCATTTGGTGTAGGGATGACTTTTCCTTGACACCTCAGGATCTGTGGACCCCACAGGATCCCCACCTACCCTACCACACTCTCTCTCTTCTTCACCCATTCACCAATCACCTCAACACCTCTTCCACAAAAACCCCACCTACCTCACCATTCAAATTCAAACCACTTTCCCACCCAAACCCTCCCATACATGACCAAACCCTCATACTCCCCCACTCCTATATAAACCCATCTTCACTCCTTCATTTTCACACAAT
>NC_029777.3:61917561-61918879 GCF_000817695.3 Arachis duranensis
GGAAGTAGAAGTTCATGAAGTCATCTCCCATGAATTCTACAAAATAGCCGATAAGTCCTCTACTTTGGCAAGGCTAGCTTTTCCTCATCTTATTTGCCATCTATGTTACTCAGCTGGAGTTATCATAGAAGGAGACATCCTCATTGAAGAGGATAAGCCCATCTCCAAGAAGAGGATGGAGCAAGAAAGAGAGACCCTCCACGGATCTCAAGAGATACATGAGGAAGCTCATCATCAAGAAATCCCTGGGATGCCTTAAGGGATGCACTTTCCTCCCAACAACTATTGGGAACAACTCAACACTTCCCTAGAAGATTTGAGTTACAATGTGGATCAATTAAGGGTTGAACATCAAGAGCACTCCATCTTCCTCCATGAAATTAGAGAAGATCAAAGAATCATGAGAGAGGAACAACAAAGACAAGGAAGAGATATTGAGGAGCTCAAGCACTCCATAGGATCTTCAAGAGGAAGAAGGAGCCGCCATCACTAAGGTGGACCCGTTCCTTAATTTCCTTGTTCTTTATTTTCCTGTTTTTCGAATTTTAGTGCTTATGTTTGTCTATGTTTGTGTCTTGTGATCATTAGTGTCTTATTGTCTATGCCTTAAAGTTATGAATGTCCTATGAATCCATCACCTTTCTTGAATGAAAAATGTTCTTGATTGAAAAAGAAAAGAATTGCATGAATTTTAAATTTTATAACAGTTTAATTATTTTGATGTGGTGGCAATATTTTTGTTTTCTGAATGTATGCTTAAACAGTGTATATATCTTTTGAATTTGTGGTTCATGAATGTTGGCTCTTGAAAGAATGATGAAAAAGGAGACATGTTACTAAGGATCTGAAAAATCATTAAAATGATTCTTGAAGCAAGAAAAAGTAGTGATTCAAAAAAAAATTTCGAGAAAAAAAGAGAAAAAGAAAGAAAAAGAAAGAAATAAAGTTGTGATCCAAAGCAAAGAGAGTGTGCTTAAGAACCCTGGACACCTCTAATTGGGGACTCTAGCAAAGCTGAGTCACAATCTGGAAAGGTTCACCCAATTATGTGTCTGTGGCATGTATGTATCCAGTGGTAATACTGGAAGACAGAGTGCTTTGGGCCACGGCCAAGACTCAATAAGTAGCTATGTTCAAGAATCATCATACTTTACTAGGAGAATCAATAACACTATCTGGATTCTAAGTTCCTAAAGAAGCCAACCATTCTGAATTTCAAAGGATAGAGTGAGATACCAAAACTGTTCAGAGGCAAAAAGCTAAAAGCCCCGCTCATCTAATTGATACTGATCTTCATAGATGTTTTTGGAATTCATTG
>NC_029777.3:61919220-61919444 GCF_000817695.3 Arachis duranensis
AAGGACTGCAGATGCTGTTGGATTCTGACCTCCCTGCACTCGAAGTGAATTTTCTGGAGCTACAGAAGCCCAATTGGAGCGCTCTCAACGGCGTTGGAAAGTCGACATCCTGGGCTTTCCAGAAATATATGATAGTCCATACTTTGCCCAAGATTTGATGGCCCAAACCGGCGTTCAAAGTCACCCTCAGGATTTCCAGCGTTAAACGCCGGAACTGGCACCAA
>NC_029777.3:61919973-61933647 GCF_000817695.3 Arachis duranensis
GACATGATCGAGAACCGACAGCTGAATAGCCGTGCCGTGACAGGGTGCGTTGAACATTTCCACTGAGAGGATGGGAGGTAGCCACTGACAACGGTGAAACCCTTGCTTAAGCTTGCCATGGAAAGGAGTAGGAAGGATTGGATGAAGACAGTAGGAAAGCAGAGAGACGGAAGGGACCAGCATCTTCATACGCTTGTCTGAAATTCCTACCAATGAATTACATAAGTATCTCTATCCTTATCTTTATGTTTTATGCGTTTATCACCATACCCATTTGAGTTGCCTGACTAAGATTTACAAGGTAACCATAGCTTGCTTCATACCAACAATCTCTGTGGGATCGACCCTTACTCGCGTAAGGTTTATTACTTGGACGACCCAGTACACTTGCTGGTTAGTTGTGCGAAGTTGTGTTTATGCCATGGTATTGAACACCAAGTTTTTGGATTCATTACCGGGGATTATTTGATTTGTGAAAAGTATTGATCACAATTTCGTGCACCAGATAAGAACAAGGAAATCAAAGAATGGGTCCACCTTAGTGATGGCGGCTAGTTCTTCCTCTTGAAGATCCAATGGAACGCTTAAGCTCCTCTATGTCTCTTCCTTGCCTTTGTTGCTCTTCCCTCATGGATATTTGATCCTCTCTAATTTCATGGAGAAAAATGGAGTGCTCTTGGTGCTCCATCCTTAGTTCCTCCAAATTGGAACTCAAATCTCCCAAAAAAGTGTTGAGTTGCTCCCAATAGTTGTGTGGAGGAAAATGAATCCCTTGAGGCATCTTAGGGATTTCTTGATGAGGGACTTCCTCATGCTCTTGTTGAGGTCCATGAGTGAGCTCTCTTATTTGCTCCATCCTCTTTTTAGTGATGGGCTTGTCCTCTTCAATGAGGATGTCTTCTCCTATGACAACTCCAGCTAAATTGCATATGTGTCATATGAGATGAGGAAAGGCTAACATTGCCAAGGTGGAGGTTTTGTCAGCCACTTTGTAGAGTTTTAGAGATATGACCTCATAAACTTCTACTTCCTCTCCAATCATGATATTATGGATCATGATAGCTCGATCTACAGTCACTTCGGATCGGTTTCTACTAGGAATGATGGAGCGTTGGATGAATTCTAACCATCCTCTAGCCACGGGTTTAAGGTCATGTCTTCTCAATTGAACCGGCTTGCCTTTGGAGTCTCTTTTCCACTGAGCACCTTCCACACATATGTCCATGAGGACTTGGTCCATCCCTTGATCAAAGTTGACCCTTCTAGTGTAGGGGCGTGCATCTCCTTGCATCATTGGCAAGTTGAATGCCAACCTTACATTTTTCGGACTGAAATCTAAGTATTTCCCCCGAACCATTATAAGCTAATTCTTTGGGTTCGGGTTCACACTTTGGTCATGGTTTTTGGTGATCCATGCATTAACATAGAACTCTTGAACCATTAAGATTCTAACTTGTTGAATGGGGTTGGTGAGAACTTCCCAACCTCTTTTTCGAATCTCATATCAGATCTCCAGATACTCATTCCTTTTGAGCATGAAAGGGACCTCAGAGATCACCATCTTCTTGGCCACAACTTCATAGAAGTGGTCTTGATGGACCTTTGAGATGAATCTCTCCATCTTCCTTGACTAAGAGGTAGAAGCTTTTGCCTTCCCTTTCCTCTTTTTAGAGGTTTCTCCGGCCTTAGGTGCCATAAATGGTTATGAAAACACAAAAAGCAATGCTTTTTCCACACCAAACTTAAAAGGTTTGCTCGTCCTCGAGCAAAAAAAAGAAAGAAGGACAAAGAATAATAAGAAATAGAGGAGTAGGAGAGTTGTGAGTGGTTCGGCCAAGGGGGAGAAGAAGTGTTTGTGATGTGTGAATTTGAAGGATGGATGAGGGGTTTATATAGGAGTGGAAAGAGAGGGTAGGGTTCATGTATTAGGGGTTGGGTTTGGGAGGAAAGGATTTGAATTTGAATGGTGAGGTAGGTGGGGTTTTTGGAGAAGAGTGGGTGAAGGTGATTGGTGAAGAGGTGATGGGGAAGAGAAATTCAGGTGATTGGTGAGGGGTATTTGGGAAGGGTGTGAAGAAGAGAAGGAGTGAGTTAAGGTAGGTGGGGATCCTATGGGATCCACAGATCCTAGGGTGTCAAGGGTTTCTCATCCCTGCACCATTTTGGCGTGTAAACGCCCCTTTGAGTGCCAATCCTGGCGTTAAACGCCAGATGCTGCCTATTTCTGGCGTTTAACGCCAACTTTTCTTCTCTTTCTGGCGTTTCACGCCAGCTTGGTGCCCTTTTCTGGTGTTAAACGCCCAGAATGGTGCCAGACTGGGCGTTTAATGCCTATTCTGCTACCCTTACTGGCGTTTAAACGCGAGTAAGCTCATCCTCCAGGGTGTGCTATTTTCAATGCTATTTTTTATTTTTGCTTTTGTTTTTGTGACTCCACATGATCATCATCCTAAAGAAAAAATAACAATGGAAAATAGAAATTCAACATAGATAAGTAAAAATTGGGTTGCCTCCCAACAAGCACTTTTTTAGTGTCAATAGCTTGACAGTGAGTTCTCATGGAGCCTCACAGATACTCAGAGCATGATGATGGCCTCTCAACACCAAACTTAGAGTTTGAATGTGGGGGCTCTGTTTGACTCTGTATTGAGAGAAGCTTTTCATGCTTCTTCTCCATGTGTACAGAAGGAGATCCTTGAGCCTTCAACACAAGGTAGTCCTCATTCACTTGAAGGACCAAGTCTCTTCTGTCAACATCAATCATAGCTTTTGCTGTGGCTAGGAAGGGTTTGCCAAGGATGATGGATTCATCCTTATTCTTCCCAATGTCCAGGATTATGAAGTCAGTAGGGATGTTAAGGCCCTCAACCTTCATTAAAACATCCTCTACAAGTCCATAAGCTTGTTTCATGGATTTGTCTGCCATCTCTAGTGAGATTCTTGTAGCTTGTACCTCAAAGATTCCCAGTTTCTCCATTACAGAGAGTGGCATGAGGTTTATGCCTGTCGCCAGGTCACACAGAACCTTCTCAAAGGTCATGGTGCCTATGGTACAGGGTATTAAGAATTTTCTAGGATCCGGTTTCTTCTGAAGTAATGTCTGCCTAATCAAGTCATTCAATTCATTGGTGAGCAAGGGGGTTCATCCTCCCAAGTCTCATTACCAAATAACTTCGCATTCAGCTTCATGATTGCTCCAAGGTACTTAGCAACTTGCTCTTCAGTAATATCTTCATCCTCTTCAGAGGAAGACTACTCATCAGAGCTCATGAATGGCAGAAGTAGGTTCAATGGAATCTCTATGGTCTCTGTATAAGCCTCAGATTCCATTGGTTCCTCAAAGGGGAACTTCTTTTCGTTCAAAGGACATCCCAGGAGGTTTTTCTCGCTGGGAATCACGTCCTCCTCACTCTCTCCATCATGGTTTTGGTCTTGCACTCTCTCTTGGGATTTTCTTCTGTATTGCTTGAGAGAGTGCTAGGAGGAGTTTCAGTAACCTTTTTACTCAGCTGACCTACTTGTGCCTCCAAATTTCTAATGGAGGATCTTGTTTCATTCATGAAATTTAGTGTGGTCTTAGATAGATCAGAGACTATCGTTGCTAGGCCAGAACGTCTCTGCTCAGAGTTCTCTGTCTGTTGCTGAGAAGATGATGGAAAAGGCTTGCTATTGCTAAACCTATTTCTTCCACCACTATTGTTGTTGAAGCCTTGTTAACACTTCTGTTGGTCCTTCCATGAGAGATTTAGATGATTTCTCCATGAAGGATTACAGGTGTTTCCATAGGGTTCTCCCATATAATTCACCTCTTCCATTGCAGGGTTCTCAGGATCGTAAGCTTCTTCTTCAAAAGATGTTTCTTTATTACTGCTGGATGCAGCTTGCAATCCAGTCAGATTCTGAGAAATCATATTGACTTGCTGAGTCAATAATTTGTTTTGAGCCAATATGGCATTCAGAGTATCAATCTCAAGAACTCCTTTCTTCGGAGTTGTCCCATTGTTCACAGGATTTCTTTCAAAAGTGTACATGAACAGGTTATTTGCGACTATTTCAATGAGTTCCTGGGCTTCTGTAGGTGTTTTTTTCAGATGAATAGATTTGCCTACAGAATGGTCCAATGACATCTTGGATAACTCAGACAGACCATCATAGAACATACCTATGATGCTCCATTTTAAAAGCATGTCAGAAGGACACCTTCTGATCAATTGCTTGTATCTTTCCCAAGCTTCATAGAGGGATTCACCTTCCTTCTGTTTCAAGGTTTGAACTTCCACTCTAAGCTTACTCATCTTTTGAGGTGGAAAGAATTTAGCTAAGAAGGCATTGATCAGTTTTTCCCAAGAGTTCAAGCTGTCTCTAGGTTGTGAGTTCAACCATATACAAGCTCTATCTCTTACAGTAAAAGGGAAAAGCGTAAGTTTGTAGACCTCGGGATCAACTCCATTGGTCTTAACAGTGTCACAGATTTGCAAAAATTCAGCCAAGAACTGATGAGGATCTTCCAATGGAAGTCCATGAGACTTGAAATTCTGTTGCATCAGCGAAACTAATTGAGGCTTAAGCTCAAAGTTGTTTACTCCAATGGCAGGAATAGAGATGCTTCTCTCATAGAAGTCGGGAGTTGGTGTAGTAAAGTCACCAAGCACCTTCCTTGCATTGTTGTTGTTGGGTTCAGCCATGACTATTTTGTTTGCTTCCTTTTCGAAAATTTCTGTCAGGTCCTCTTCAGAGTGTTGTGCTTTAGCTGCTCTTAGCTTCCTCTTCAAGGTCCTTTCAGGTTCAGGATCAGCTTCAACAAGAATACCTTTGTCCTTGTTCCTGCTCATATGAAAGAGAAGAGAACAAGAAAGTATAGAATCCTCTATGTCACAGTATAGAGATTCCTTGAGATGTCAGAGGAAAATAGGAATAGAGGGATGAGGTAGATAGAGAAGATTTCGAACATATAACGGAGGATAGAGTTCGAAATGCTAATTGAGGAGAAATGTTAGTCCTTAAATAGAAGGAGCTGAGAGGGGGGAATTTTCGAAAACAAATTTTTAAATAAAACTAAAAAATAAAAATTTAAAATAATCAAAAAGAATTTTGAAAAAGTGGTTGATGGTTTTCAAAAATTAAAAGTGAGAAAGTGGTTAGGTGGTTTTGAAAAAGATTTTGAAATTAGCAATCAAAAAGATATGATTGAAAATTATTTTGAAAAAGATGTGATTGAGAAGATATGATTGAGAAGATATGATTGAAAAAGAAATTAAAAAGATTTGATTTTGAAAAAGATATGTGATAAACCACTATTTTATGGTTTATATTGCATTTAATTAAGTGGTTTTATCAAGCTTTTCACCCACTTATTCATAAGATTTGCATGATTTTACAATTCCTTCCTAGTTTAGTTCTATAATTGAAAACACGCTTCTTTGGTCTTAATTTATCTTATCTTAATCCTCTCCTATTACCATTCGATGCCTTGATCTGTGTGTTAAGTATTTCAGGCTTCATAGGGCAGGAATGGCTTAGAGAATGAAGAGGAAGCGTGCAAAAATGGAAGGAACACAAGGAATTGAAGAGATGGCCAGTGAGAAGTCACGCGGTCGCATGGCTCACGAGACCGCGTGAAATGGAAGAAATCAGAGTGATGCATTCGCGTGTCTGACGCGGCCGCACGGACTGGAAGCTGCACGAATGACGCGAATGCGTGGACGACGCGGCCGCGTGACGTACGCGATCTGCAGAATTACAAAAGTCGTTGGCAGAGATTCTGGGCCGCATTTCAACCCATTTTTCGGCCCAGAAACACAGATTAAAGTCAGGGAACATGCAGAGACTCAACATGCTTTCATAATTCACTTTTCATAGTTTCTCTCTCCTCTCTCTTAGGAATTTAGGATTAGGAATTTTAGAAATTAAGGATTTATCTCATCTTCACATCAAGTTCAATATTCCTTTATATTTATTTCTCTTCTACTTTGAGATACTTTAAGGCTTTTATTTATGTTTGATTTATGTTGCCCAATTGGCTTATGAATATTTTCCATGTTAGATTTGACTGCTTTGAATGAATGTTATTTGAGGTATTCCAGATATTTATGATTCTTATTTAGGATTTTATATTATTGGCTTTGATTGATTAACTGGAAGCTCTTGAGTTATCAACTATTCATGATTGATTGTTATGTCGGCTAATTCACTGGAATTGCACTAACTCTAGTCTTTCCTTAGGATTTGGCTAGGACTTGGAAAATCTAACTAATTAGTTCACTTGACTTTCCCTTGATTACGCAAAGGTTAACTAAGTGGGATTAACTTCCATTCTCATAGGAGTAACTAGGATAGGACTTCCGAATTTTCATATCTTGGCAAGAGTTTATTTTATAGTTAATTATTTATTTTATTTGTCATTTAATTTACTTGTTCCTCACTTTCAAAACCCCAATTTATAAAACCCATAACCAATAATATGAACATACCTCCCTGCAATTCCTTGAGAAGACGACCCGAGGTTTGAATATTCGGTTATCAATTTTAAAAGGGTTTGTTACTTGTGACAACCAAAACGTTTGTACGAAGGGATTTCTGTTGGTTCAGAATCTATACTTACAACGCGACTTTATAAAATTCTTTACCAGCGAAAATCCTAACGTCAATATGATTGATAAGAGAAGATATGAAAAAGATAAGATTTGGCAAAATTAGTTTTACAACTTGAAAAATTAAAAAAGATTTGAATCGAAAACAAAATTATCTCCTTGATGCTATCCTGGCGTTAAGCGCTGGTGCACGAAGTTTTGATCATCAATGGTGCCATCAACATGGTACGCTCAATTGCAATCTCAACTCTTTATCACAACTTTGCCCAACTAACCAGCAAGTGCACTGGGTCGTCCAAGTAATAAACCTTACGCGAGTAAGGGTCGATCCCACGGAGATTGTTGGTATGAAGCAAGCTATGGTCATCTTGTAAATCTCAGTCAGATGGATTCAAATGGTTATGGAGGATTGATAATTAAAAGATGAATAAAAACATAAAATAAAGATAGAGATACTTGTGTAATTCATTGGTGAGAATTTCAGATAAGCGTATGGAGATGCTTTGTCCCTTCCGTCTCTTTGCTTTCCTACTGTCTTCATCCAATCCTTCCTACTCCTTTCCATGGCAAGCTGTATGTTGGGCATCACCGTTGTCAATGGCTACAGTCCCGTGATAAACCCCATTTTTAGGGTTTATCTTGTATTGAATTTAGAGTATTTTGATGACCTTTTCTCGCATTTAACCTATGAATTAGCATGGTTTTGTAATCTCTCCCGTATTTGTGCTTAAGTGTAAAAACATGCTTTTTAACCCTTATTTTGATGAACTTTAATTCCTCTTTGATTCGATGAGATGCCTTGATGTGTTTGCTAGTAATTCCAGGATTGAAATAGGCTAGGCATGGATCAAAGGGAGCAAGGAAGGAAGCATACAAGTGAGAGAAGCATAAAAAGTTAAAGAAGTGGAATCAGCCAAGCACGCGCACGCGCACAAGGCGCCAAGAGTTGATTAGGAGTTGATAATTAATTTGAATGCCTCTAAAGCTAGTCTTTCCTTTAGGAGTTGATTAGGATTTGAGGAATCAAATTGATTCATCCACTTGACTTTCCTCCATGGTTAGAGGTTAACTAAGTGGGAGCAATGGACAATTTGTCATCACAACTGAGGAGGATAATTAGGATAGGACTTCTAGTTCTCATATCTTGCCAAGAGCTTTGTTAGTTGTTAGTTTATTTCCTTTGCCATTTATATTTCTTGTTCAAAATCTTAAAAACCCCAAATAACTCACAACCAATAACAAGACACTTCATTACAATTCCTAGGGAGAACGACCCGAGGTCCAAAACTTCGGTTTATAAATTTTAGGGGTTTGTACTAGTGACAAACAACTTTTTGTATGAAAGGATTATTGTTTGGTTTAGAAACTATACTTTACAACGAGATTTCATTAGTGAAATTCTAAACCGTCAAAAATCCAATCATCAAAATGGCGCCGTTGCCAGGGATTTGCAATGGTGTTATGTTATTGGTTATTGTACATATGTGAATATTGTGAATATCTTGATTTTTGCTTTATTTTCTAGTTTTTGTTAGTTTTATTTTGCTTTCCCATTATGAATTCTCACTTTGGCTATGAGTTTGGTTCTAATTATGTTGTAGGTGAGGAGGACTATAATGAGGATGTGTATCAAGGATGGGACAACCAAAGGTGGGAGGAGCCATATGCATATGATCAATCTTCATGGCAACAACCTCCACCAATGCACTATGAAGAAGAGCCATTCTATGATGCATATCAATCCAATGGCTATGGTGAATCTTCTTGTGACTTTCAAGAACCACCACCATATGCCTATGAACCATACCCTCAACATACTCTCAACCATACTCACAAGCCCCTTTTTACCAACCACCTTCACATAACCCTAACCCATATCCATCCTACCAACAACCATATGAGCCATATGAATAACATATAGAGCCACCATCACTCCAACATCAACATTTTCAAGAGCCACCCCCTCCATATTATTACCAAGATGAACCACCTCCAATATATGAAAATTTCCAACCACAAGATGAATACTACTTTCCACCACAACCTCCCATGGAAGAATACTCATATCCTTCAATCCAAGAGTCATATGATCCCTATCATGATATCCAACAATCTCTAATGGATGAAACCCTTGGTGTTCTTGTTCAAGGGCAAGAAGAGATGAAAAGGGATGTGCAAAATTTCATGGCTGCCTTGGATGCGGTAACAAATCAATTAGCATCCCAATGCTTGAACACTAAAGGAACTCCCATCGCTACATGTGGAGAATCGAATGAAGAACATAGCATGAAGGAGAGATTGGAAACTCCGGTGGGAAATGAGGGAAGTTGCTTTGTATTGGAACAATTGGAGGAAGCTTTAATTGTTGAAGACAAGGAAGAAGTGATAGAAGACCCAGGAGATGCGGAGCCTCCGTGGGAACATAGAGTTGAAGAAAACCCCTCCAAGATGATTGAAATTGATGCTAGGGAGGAAAGTGCACACCTTCCAAGGCATATTCCATATGAAGACTTGGATGGGATAGAGCAAGAATTGAGTTCCCATGGCAATAAAGAGCAAGCATCAAGTCCTAGTGGTGGAGAATCCTTTGAACTTGAAGAACCTTCTCCCGGTGCATTTGAAAATATTGTGGAGGTAAACTTCTTTCACCCTCCCAATTATAGTTTGATTAAGGGAAAAGACTTAGATAGTATTAATGAACAAAGGAATGAATTAGAGAAATCTTGTAAAGAGGTGGAAGTCCCTAGAAATAGAAGAACGGGGATTGGTTATGCTTTGTCAAGATCGTTGGAAGCATCTTTACCTAGGTTGTCATCTACACTTTCATTTGAGTGGGTAAAATTCATTTCTATTAGCCTTATTGTCCCACTTGAGTATGGCTTGCTTGAAACGGATGGTCAACTTAGGATGCTTTGTGGGATGAAGCGTAAGCAAAAGATGTTTCGTGGTTGGCGTTGCAAATCAAGGCTCATTTTGGTTGATACTTCAAGAGTTGAATACAAAGGTGGGAATAGTGCTCAAATAGATGGGTCTATGAGGTTTGTTGGGCACTTCATAGAGAATTCATATTGTTCACCACCCGGATGGACTAATAATGATGATCAACCTCAAGACGGGTATGAAAATAAAGTGTGGGACCCCGGATCACAAGAAGAAGATCGACTTTGGGAGCCCCAAGCTTGTGAAGAACTCCATCAACACTTGGCTCAATCCATGAGAAATATTGGGGCACAATGGAGAACCAAGCATTGGTGGGAGTTCCAAGATGAGTACAAGCACAAGCCACCATGACAATGAGTCTCTCAAAATAGTAGGTAGATGTTTCATATAGATTTGGTTGTATAATTTAATTGTTAGCATAGTCACATGTATGTTGTGTTTAGTAGTAGATGAATAATATCAAATTGCAATTTTGTGAATTGTATGATGGTTGATTGAATAAAGAGTTGTGAGCAGTATAGGGAGCACCTGAGCACAATTTTTCTGCTTAAAGAGCAATAAAAAAAAGAAAAGAAAGAAGGGGGTAGACGCACGCGCACGATGTACGCGCACACGTCCCTGAGCGGATGCATCATCACCCAAATTCCAGAGAGTTGGGCCTCTCTTGGGAAAACACTATGCCCTGAGCCCAACACAACCCACGTTGACGCGCACTACATGCGTGCACGCCGATCACGAGAACAAGGACGTGCACGCGGACGCACACCTGCCGCGTCCGCGTCGATCTGCTGCTGCAACTTCTGAGCCAATCTCCAAAGAGTTGCGTTGGATCTGGGCCAACTTTAAGCCCCCAGCCAACTCACCTCGTGCGGACGCGCATATGTCGCGTACGCGCCCATATGCCAAAAGGAGGAAAGGATGCGAGCGCACGGATCGCGCTTGCGCGCTTTATGTTACATCACCAATATACGTGGACGCGCACTTGCCGCGTGCGCGCCCTCGCTGATGCTGCCATTCTAGGCCTATGTCAAGAGAGTTGGGCACGCGCTGAGCCCACTCTAAGCCTCCAGCCCAACTCAATGTACGCGTGCGCGCACTGTACGCGCACGCGCCCCTATATAATTTCCCCCATCCACGCTTGAACGCGCTGTACGCGCATGCGTCGGTTTCTAATTTCATCAATGTACGCAGATGCGCAGGGTGCGCGCTCGCGTCGATTCAAAAAGAGGATAACCCTAATGCGCGACGAGCATTGTGATAAACCACTATTTTATGGTTTATCTTGTACTCAATTGAGTGGTTTTTATCAACTCTTTACCCACTTATTCATACTATTTGCATGGTTTTACATTTTCCTTCCTAATTATGTGCTTTGATTGAAAACATGCTTCTTTGGACTTATAATTTCTAGTATTAATCCTCTCTTATCACCATTAGATGCCTTGATATGTGTGTTAAGTGTTTTCAGAGATTACATTGCGCAGTCGCGCACCTATCATCCCTCTTCTTCTCCCTCTCACCGTCTTCTTCCTCCTCTCTCCTTTCCACAGCCTCTGCTCCGCCGGCCACCACCACCACACGGCCAACCCCTCTTCGCTTGCTCTCTCTCTCACTTACCCACTCCGCCCCTCTCTCACTCCCTCCTCTCCACCGAGCACCACCACTGCTCCGCCGTGACCGTCACCCTCCGCGGCGGCACTCCGCCCAGTCCACTCCCCCTGCTTCGATACTTCCCTGCCCTACTTCCATTTTCACACTGCTCCCAGGTTCCTGCTTCAACCTCTGTTAAAATTTGATTACCGTTAGCTAAGCTTAATGTTAGTTAGTTAGAATTGAATTTGTGTATGTTAGATTAGTTAGAAATAATTGCGGTTAGGTAACTAGGACTGGATAGAGGATTCTAGGCCTGATAAGTGCTCCGTTTGTGCATGATTTGCTGTTTGTTTACTTGGGTGCTGTATGTTGATTTTGGATTGCTTTTTTATGAAATTTGTGTTGCTGCATGCTATCCCGTTGCTGTTATGCTTGACTGATGTTGTAACTATGCTGTTTGTGCTACTTTGCTATCCGGGAATGTCCAATTTTAAGCCGGAATGCTGCCCAATTTTCAAGGAATCTGTTTTCATTTCAATCTCTATTGCAAGTTTGGGCTAATTTCCGTTTCCTTTTGACTTCCGGGATTTGCACCAATCATTGTGAACATGATTTCTATGTCTAGCCCCAACTTCTCTTTTATTGAGCCTAAATATCATCATACCACTAATCCATTTTTTTAACTCACTGATTTCTTTAAACAATTAACTTCCACTCACATTTAACCCTCTTTAACCATTCTTTCAAAAGTATGATGATTTTATTGCTTAACGAGTTAGAGTTGTTGACTTTAGTGAACATTGCATTCTTGGTTTACTTGTTCACTTATGCTTACTTGTTCCCAGCATGATTGTTTATTAGCCAATTGATATCCTGAACATGCTTTCTTTGCTTTGTGCTAAGTGCTTCATTGCTTATATTCTATCATACTTTTCAGGATGTCAGATAAAGGAAAAACTATAGCCACTACCTCCAAGAAAAGAAAACATTCTATGCCCTCTATTCCCTCCATTTACAAGAATTATGCTAAGAATCCATTGAATGACGAAGAAAAGGAAAATCAGTTGCTACCCTCTACCGATCCAACCAAGTTTCCCAATCTTTACTGTGAGCTTCGCCTTGCCAAGTATCGGACGACGAAACTGAATATTGAGAAGAAGCTTGTCCTTCCCAATGATGTGAGACAAACCATTACTAGTCGGATCCTAGAGTTGGGTATGGACTTTGTTGATAGAGATTTGGGAGATATCAACATTTCTTGGGTTAAGGAATTTTATTGCAACTTCTTTCGTCCTACCTTGGATTCAGTTCAGTTGAGGGGTAGAGAGGTTATGATCACTGAGTCAGCCATAGAGGAGGCATTGCAGTGCCGACATCTTTCTGATGGCACCTGCGCTCATCAGCAGGCTGAGATATCTATTCACAGCATGACCTTTGACTATGAGGTGCTTAGGCGCGTGATTGGTTAACCGGATGCCACTTGGGACATGGATGCGAACAACACTAAGCCTAAAGGGATGCTCTTTGTCCATCTGACTAGAGAGGCCAAGACTTGGCAGATGATATTTGCCCACTACGTCTTACCCACCACTCATTTTTCTGAAATCCCTATGGAGATGCTGCTTTTGATTGGTTGTGTTATGGAGGGAAAGGATGTCTATTTTCCTCGATTGATTTGGCAGTGTATGTGGCGAGCACATATGTGTGGCCTGCTTCCGTTCCCTACCTTGGTTACCAGTATGGCCGCTTTAGCTGAGGTCCCCTGGTTGGATGATGATATGACACCACCACCCCCAGATGACGATGACAAGGAGGTTACTATTCCTTGCGGTGGTTGGGTGCACGAGAAGCCCCCAGCTAGATGCCGATCTAGGGCTAGAGCAGTGGTAGGGACAGCTGGACCTTCAGCAGCCCCGTCCTCTTCTACAGCAGCAGCTCCATCTTCTTCGGCAGCCCCTTCTTCAGCACCTGAGCCAACTTACCTACTGGTTCAGCGTCTGTTTTAGTTTTTGGAGCGCGAAAAGCGCCACATCAGGCGCCGACTGGATCGGATGGATCAGGCACTCATCTCCTTGGGAGCCGAGTTACCTCCGCTTCTAGACTCTCCGACCTCCGATGAGCAGGTGGTGCACGAATTTGTGATTCGCACAACTAACCAGCAAGTGCACTGGGTCGTCCAAGTAATACCTTACGTGAGTAAAGGTCGATCCCACGGAGATTATTGGTTTGAAGCAATCAATGTTTATTTTATTAATCTTAGTCAGGAGGCTAATAAGGATTTAATGAAATCACTAGGTTTGATTATAAAAATAAAAGAGAATAACAGCGTTACTTGTTGTGCAGTAATGGGGAATATGTTGGAGTTTTGGAGATGCTTTGTCCTTTGACTTCAACTCTTCCTTGAAATCCTTCAACACACGCAAGGCTCCTTCCATGGCAAGCTCTATGTAGGGTGTCACCGTTGTCAGTGGCTACTTCCCATCCTCTCAGTGAAAACGTTCCTATGCTCTGTCACAGCACGGCTAATCATCTGTCGGTTCTCAATCAGGTT
>NC_029777.3:61934572-61935158 GCF_000817695.3 Arachis duranensis
CTCAAGCAACTAGATAAATAAAATAGTTTTTAACAGAAATTAAGAAGTAATAATATTTTAGAGTTTTAACTGAAGCTCAGATTCTTATTAGATGAGCGGGGCTTGTAGCTTTTTGTTTCTGAACAGTTTTGGCATCTCCCTGTATCTTTTGAATTTCAGAATGATTGGCATCCTTGGGAACTCAGAATTCAGATAGTATTATTGACTCTCTTAGTGTAGTATGTTGATTCTTGAACACAGTTATTTTATGAGTCTTGGCTGTGGCCCTAAGCACTTTGTTTTCCAGTATTACCACCAGATACATAAATGCCACAAACACATGACTAGGTGAACCTTTTCAGATTGTGACTTAGCTTTGCTAAAGTCCCCAGTCAGAGGTATCCAGAGCTCTTAAGCACACTCTGTTTGCCTTGGATCACGACTTTAACCACTCAGTCTCAAGTTTGTAACTTGAACCTGCATGCCTCAAGCACATGGTTAGGGACAGCTTGGTTTAGCCGCTTAGGCCTGGGTTTTATTTCCTTGGGCCCTCCTATCCATTGATGCTCAAAGCCTTGGATCCTTTTTACTCTTGGCTAGTGCCCAT
>NC_029777.3:61936290-61939286 GCF_000817695.3 Arachis duranensis
AGCTCCAATTATTCTTTGCCTGTCTGTCTGCCATAGATTAGCATAGAACTCCTGAACCATGTTTCTTCCCACTTTCGTTTCAGGATTGGTCAGAATTTCCCAATTCCTGATTCGAATTTGCTCTTGAATCTCTGGATATTCATCTTCTTTCAGATCAAATCTGACTTCCGGGATCACGGATCTGTGACTCATTATCTTGTAGTAATGGTCTGAATGTTCTTTAGTTAAGAACTTCCCTTGATTCCAAAGTGGCTTTGGAGTGCTTTCTTTCTTGCCTCTTGGGTTGGGTTGTTTTCCTTTAGGAGCCATGATCTTTAGTGAGTATGTTTTTGTGATCACGGATAAAACACACCAAACTTAGAGCTTTGCTTGTCCTCAAGCAAAAGAGAAGAAAGAAGAGGGATAGAAGGAGAGCAAGTGTGGGATGATGATGAGGAGGAGGCACCGAACTCAAAATATAGGGAGGGGGGTGGGTAATTTTCGAAAATAAGGAAAAATAAGAAAAAGATAAGATAGAAGATATGATTTTAAAAGATATGATCAGAAAAAGATATAATTTAAAAAGAGAAAGATATGAAAAATAAGTTAAAAGATGAATTTGAAATTTTTAATTTTGAAAAAGATTTTAAAAAGATAATTGATCTTTGAAAATAAACTTAAAATTTTGAAAATAAATTTTAAAAGGAGTTGGACTGGATTGGAAAACCATTTGGCTTTATGGATTAAGATATATTTAATATTTTTGAAACGTGGATTTTTAGAAATTAGGATAAAAACTTTTGGAATTGAAAGTGATAATTTGAAATATGTTTATGCAAGAAATCATGAATTGAAACATAAAAATTTTGAAAAATTATAAAGAAAAACGAATTTGTACCTTCTCCCACCATCCTGGCGTTAAACGCCCACATGGTGCATGTTTTGGGCGTTTAACGCCCATATGTTGCTTCTCCTGGGCGTTCAACGCCCATCTGGTGCTTCTTTCTGGCGTTGAACGCCAGGAAGTCCTTCGTCACTGGGCGTTTTTCTGAACGCCCAGGATGCTAGCAGACTGGCGTTAAACACCCAGAAGGTGCATCTTTCTGGCGTTTAACGCCCAGAAGATGCTCCTTTCTGGCGTTTAACGCCCAGAAGGCTACCCTTACTGGCGTTAAACGCCCAGTGGGTGCTTCTTTTGGGCGTTTAACGCCCAAAATGTTTCTTACTGGCTTTCTCACGCCAGTGAACTTCCAAATTTCCCTGTAACTCTGTGACTTCAACCAATTGCTATTTCACCTTTGAAGATACTTGGACTCAAACCTGTAAAGAAAAGAAAATTTATTTAATTAGTAAATAAACTTTGTAAATGGCTGGGTTGCCTCCCAGCAAGCGCTTCTTTAATGTCTTTAGTTGGACTATCACTGATCTTCAATTAAGTCTCAGTCTTGAGCATTCTTGCTCGAAATTACCTTCAAGATAGTGTTTAACTCTTTGTCCATTAACAATGAACTTTTTGTTAGAGTCACTATCCTGAAGTTCTATGTATCCATATGGTGATACGCTTGTGATTACATTGGGCCTCTCCACCCGGATTTTAATTTCCCAGGGAATAATTTGAGCCTTGAATTAAATAGCAGAACTTTCTGTCCTGGCTCAAAGACTCTGGATGACAATTTCTTATCATGCCATCTTTTTGCTTTCTCTTTGTAAATTTTTGCATTTCGAAAGCGTTGAGTCTAAATTCCTCTAGCTCATTTAACTGAAGCAATCGTCTTTCTCCAGCTAACTTGGCATCAAGGTTCAGAAATCTGGTTGCCCAGTAGGCCTTGTGCTCCAGTTCCACTGGCAAGTGACACGCCTTTCCATACACAAGCTGGTATGGAGAGGTCCCTATGGGGGTCTTGAATGCTGTTCTGTATGCCCACAGAGCATCATCCAAGCTTCTTGCCCAATCCTAGCCACCCTGTGGTTGACTCCATAACGTACTAGAGTAGAGTAGAGCTGTTTATTACAGAAATGAGTGCCCCCATCACTGATTAACACTCTAGGGATACCAAATCTGCTGAAAATATGTTTCTGGAGGAATTTTAACACTATTTTAGTGTCATTAGTGGGTGTTGCAATAGCCTCCACCCATTTGGATACGTAATCCACTGCCACCAGAATATAGGTGTTTGAGTATGATGGTGGGAAAGGTCCCATGAAGTCAATGCCCCATACATCAAACAACTCAATCTCCAAGATTCCTTGTTGAGGCATGGCATAACTGTGAGGCAGATTACCAGATCTTTAGCAACTGTCACAATTAAGTACAAACTCTCGGGAGTCTTTATGGAGAGTAGGCCAATAAAAGCCACATTGGAGGACTCTTGTGGCTGTTCGCTCACTTCCAAAATGTCCTCCATACTGTGATCCATGGCAGTGCCATAGAATCTTTTGCGCTTCTTCCTTAGGCACACATCTGCGGATTACTCCGTCTGTACATCTCTTGAAGAGATATGGTTCATCCCAAAGATAGTACTTTGCATCTGTGATTAATTTCTTTGATTGCACCCTACTGTACTCTTTGGGTATGAATCTTACTGCCTTGTAGTTGCAATGTCTGCAAACCATGGCACTTCCTGGATGGCAAACAGTTGCTCATCCAGAAAGGTTTCAGAGATCTCAGTGAGAGGGAGGGACGCCCCTTTTACTGGTTCTATTCGGGACAGGTGATCTGCCACTTGATTTTCTGTCCCTTTTCTATCTCTTATTTCTATATCAAACTCTTGCAGAAGCAACACCCATCTGATGAGTCTGGGTTTTGAATCCTACTTTGTGAGTAGATATTTAAGAGCAGCATGATCAGTGTACACAATCACTTTTGATCCTACTAAATAGGATCTGAATTTGTCAATGGCGTAAACCACGGCTAGTAGCTCTTTTTCTGTGGTTGTGTAATTCTTCTGTGCATCTTTTAGAACACGGCTGGCGTAGTAAATGACGTGCAGAAGCTTGTCATGCCTTTGTCCCAACAC
>NC_029777.3:61942091-61942908 GCF_000817695.3 Arachis duranensis
TCCAATGGAGGGTATACAAATACTACTCCCATATGAAGCAGTAGTGGGGTTAGCATATGACCCCAGAGTCCTCCTGGACTGATCATTCCCATTTAATTCCATAATGGAATAAAAGAGATGATATGTATGTTGCTATTATTTATTTTATAGTAGTGGAATAAATAAAAATGGAATATATAAAAAGAAGTTAAAAATATATATTTTTTTTTTGAAAATTTTTTCGAAAAAAATTGAAATTAAAATCTGAAATTTATATAAAAATTTCGAAAAAGTGGTTCAAAATTAGTTAGAAAATACAAAATTTTTTTTTTGAATTTTGAATTTTATGATAAAAGAGAAAAACACACAAAAGACACAAGACTTAAAATTTTTAGATCTATTGCTCCTTATTTTCGAAAATTTTTGGAGGGAAAACACCAAGGAACACCAAACTTAAAAATTTTAAGATCGAGACACAAGAAAAACTCAAGAACACCTTGAAGATTCACAAGAACACCAAGAACAAAAGGAAGAACACCAAACTTAAAATTTTTAGAAAACTTTAATAAAATTTTCGAAAATTATAAAAAGATTAACAAGAAAACACCAAACTTTAAGTTTGGCACAGATTAAATCAAGAAAAAATATTTTTGAAAAAGATTTTCAAAAGAACTGGTGCCCAATTGCCAAGAACATAAACCAACGCTATAACCAACTGAGTTAAAAATGTAATGTATTTTTAAAGATGTATTATGTTTGTGGATAAAAGTATAATTTTTGAAAGTTAATGTTTTGAAAAAGCACAAGAGAAACAAGAAAAGACACAAAACAAGAAAAA
>NC_029777.3:61943836-61948298 GCF_000817695.3 Arachis duranensis
ATGTAATTCAGATCTGAAAATGTCATGAGGTACAAGATAAATCTCTAAAAGTTGTTTAAATAGAAAACTAGTATCCTAGGTTTACAGAAAATGAGTAAACTAAGATAATTGGTGCAGAAATCCACTTCTGGGGCCCACTTGGTGTGTGCTGGGGTTGAGATTAAAGCTATCCACGAGTAGAGGCCTTTCTTGGCGTTAAACTCCAGGTTATGACCTGTTTTGGGCGTTCAACTCCGGATCATGACGTTTTTCTGGCGTTTAACTCCAGACAGCAGCATGAACTTGGCGTTCAACGCCAAGTTACGTCATCTATCCTTGCGCAAAGTATGGACTATTATATATTGCTGGAAAGCCCTGGATGTCTACTTTCCAACGCCGTTGAGAGCGCGCCAATTGGACTCCTGTAGCTCCAAAAAATCTATTCCGAGTGCAGGGAGGTCAGGATCCAACAGCATCAGCAGTCCTTTTTCAGCCTAAGTCAGATTTTTGGTCAGCTCCCTCAATTTCAGCCGGAAAATACCTGAAATCATAGAAAAACACACAAGCTCATAGTAAAGTCTAGAAATATGATTTTTGCCTAAAAACTAATAATATTCTCCTAAAAACTAACTAAAACATGCTAAAATCTACATGAAATTACCCCCAAAAAGCGTATAAAATATCCGCTCATCAGCAGGATCATCAGGAGGAGGATGTTGATGAGCCGACTCAGCAGGATGCACCTCCAGCTGCTCCTGACACCTCAGAGATTCAGCAGCCCTATGAGGAGCCGGTCCCACGGCCTCAGCCAGAGTCAGCACCTACCGTTGTACCTTCCCCTGATCCTCCGGTTTAGCATCGAGGACGATGCTCGATCTTAAGTGTGGGAGGTCACCGATAGCATCATTAGAGGACCGGTGAACATTTTGGCCACTTTCTTAGTTATCTTACTTTGCATACCTTTGTATATATTTGATGCATTTTGATTTTATTTTGGATACTCTTACTATTTTGGTTCGTTTTGGATACCTTTACTGCTTATTTTGGATTTTAGATGTTTTGGATGCTTTTGGATATTTTAGATGCTTTAGATGCTAGATTCCATACCTTTAGTTGGATTTTTATTTATACATTTTTGCATATCTTCTTTTGTATATCTTTCTTTTTAGTTTGTGGTTGTGATTAGAAACCATGTTTGGAATTGTTAAAACTTAGTCACCCCCCCTTTTTTGCATAAGAAATTGTTTTAAGTAAAAAAAAAAAAGGGAAGGGTGAACTAAGGAAAATTTTTGAATTTTTCAATCACAACAATGCTTAGTCAAATATTGAGGTTTTCCAAGAAAGTTAATTATAGGGCACCAACCCAATTGATTGAAGGAAAGTTTTTGGTGAAACTTGCTTGAATTCATACTTTGTGAAGCATGTATTGAACTAAGAACACAAGCTTGTGAGACTTGAGCCTATTGATGTGGTTACATTTTATAACCACTTATTTTCCATTCTTGTGTGCAATTGTTCTCTTTCTACGATTGTGATCCTTGATTTGCTTGATTCTATATGTCCATTTATTTCTTGTATTCATGCATTTGTATGATTGAGGCCATTATTTCATTAGCCCACTTACCCAAATAGCCTACCTTTTACTCTCCATTGTTAGCCAATTTTGAGCCTATGCTTAACTAACTTGTTCTCATTTTAGCACATTATAAGTCCAAGGCAGAAAACCAATGAAAGTCCATTGCTTGGATCTTTGATTAGCCTAGGCTAGTGAGAGTGTTTATTATTCAAAGTTGGTGAGGCTTAGGAACATTGGATGGGATAAAAAGGTAGTACACTTTCATATTTAGGAATTGGGAACATATTCATGTATCGATTGAATGTATAAGACCTTATGCAATTGATGTCCTTGTACAAAGTATAGAAAAAGAAAAAAAAAGAGAAGAGGAAAATAAAATAAAAAAAAGAAGGAATATAGAAAAAAAGAGAAGGGAAAAGAAAGCAACCAAAGGGGACAAAATGCCCCAAGGTGAAGTTCAATAAAAAGGAATCAATGCATAAGTGTTATGAATCAAGGAATAGAATGCATGAATATGTAAGAAAAAGTGAAGAATGGATAGTTAGAGTAGCTTGAATTTGTATAGATCATTATGTAGGTTAGGTGGGAAAGTCTATGCTAATCCAAGATCTAAACTCTAGTCCACTTAACCATAAATGATCCTACCTTGACCCTAACCCCATTACAACCTAAATGAAAGACCTCATGATGAATGTATGCATGCATTGAATAGGTGTTGATTGTTAGAAGAAAATCAAATTTTGGAAGGCATGATTAGAAGAGAATTGAGTGAATTAACCCTCGAACACTTGAGTGAATAGAGCGGATACACATCCGATGAGGGGTTCGAAAGTTCAATTACATGTGTTCACCCATATTATCTATATTCTTGCAAGCTTGAATTTCTCTTGATAAGTTTCAATGCAATTGTGGTTTGGACTTAATTCCGATTGTCCTAGCTCTTGTGCTTACACATGTTCTCTTGGGAATTGATTTGTTTGAACTAAGCATTTCCATTTGCTTTAGATAATTGCATCTAGATAGGACTCATATAGTTTAGTTGCATTCAATAAATGTCATACCACTTAGTTCCTTCTTATTTTAGCATGAGGACATGCTAAGGTTTAAGTGTGGGGAGGTTGATAAACCCCATTTTTAGGGTTTATCTTGTATTGAATTTAGAGTATTTTGATGACCTTTTCTCGCATTTAACCTATGAATTAGCATGGTTTTGTAATCTCTCCCGTATTTGTGCTTAAGTATAAAAACATGCTTTTTAAGCCTTATTTTGATGAACTTTAATTCCTCTTTGATTCCATAAGATGCCTTGATGTGTTTGCTAGTAATTCTAGGATTGAAATAGGCTAGGCATGGATCAAAGGGAGCAAGGAAGGAAGCATACAAGTGGAGAGAAGCATAAAAAGTTAAAGAAGTGGAATCAGCCAAGCACGCACACGCGCACGCGCACAAGGCGCTCGCGCGCACATTACAAAATCGGCCAGGGACGCGCACGCGTACCATGCGCGCACGCGTCGAAGTTCGCACATGACTTCATTAAAGCAACACGTGCCTAGCGATTTGGAAGGGTTTCTGAACCCATTTTGGCACCAATTGCTGATAGAAAGGAATAAAAGGATCAAGGATTGAAGGGGGAAGACATTGAATCTATCATATAGCATAATTAGGATTAGTTTAGAATAGTTTTAGAGAGAGAAGCTCTCACTTCTCTCTAGAATTAGGATTAGGTTTAGGTTAATCTCTCTTCTTAGATCTAGGTTTAATTCATGCTTTGATTCACTTCTCCTTTATCAAGTCTTAATCTTCTCCTCTTCCTCTTTCTAGTTATGTGCTTTAATAATTGTAATTTTTCATTTTGTTTTGGATAGATTGTTGTTCCTTTGTTTTCTTTCAATAATTCAATTTGAGGTAATTCATGATAATTGTGATTTCCTTGATTGTTGTTGTTAATTCATTTCAATAATTGTTGTTAGATTCTATTCTTCTTATCAATTTACTATGCTTTCCTTTTACACCTTCCAAGTGATTGATAAAATGCTTGGTTGAATTTTAGTGTAGGTTTTGTTCCTCTTGGCCTAGATAGAGTAATTAGTGACTCTTGAGTTATCTAATTCCTTTGTTGACTGATAATTAGAAGTTGCTAATTAATTTGAATGCCTCTAAAGCTAGTCTTTCCTTTAGGAGTTGATTAGGATTTGAGGAATCAAATTGATTCATCCACTTGACTTTTCATGCACGAAATTGTGATTCATTCTTTTTCCAACTCAAACAGTCCCCGGTAATGGCTCCAAAAACTTGGTGCTCAATACCATGGTCTAAACATAATTTCACAACTTTGCACAACTAACCAGCAAGTGCACTGGGTCATCCAAGTAATAAACCGTACGTGAGTAAGGGTCGATCCCACGGAGATTGTTGGTATGAAGCAAGCTATGGTCACCTTGTAAATCTCAGTCAGGCAGATTCAAATGGTTATGGATGATATATGAATAAAACATAAAGTAAAGATAGAGATACTTATGCAATTCATTGGTGAGAATTTCAGATAAGCGTATGGAGATGCTTTGTCCTTTCCTTCTTTCTGCTTTCCTACTGTCTTCATCCAATCCTTCTTACTCCTTTCCATGGCAAGCTGTATGTTGGGCATCACCGTTGTCAGTGGCTACAATCCCGTCCTCTCAGTGAAAATGTTCAACGCACCCTGTCACGGCATGGCTAATCATCTGTCGATTCTCAATCAGGTTGGAATAGAATCCATTGATTCTTTTGCGTCTGTCACTAACGCCCAGCCTTCAGGAGTTTGAAGCTCGTCACAGTCATTCAATCATTGAATCCTACTCAGAATACCACAGACAAGGTTTAGACCTTCCAGATTCTCTTGAATGCCGCCATCAATTCTAGCTTATACCA
>NC_029777.3:61948395-61952820 GCF_000817695.3 Arachis duranensis
GAACAAGTGATATCTTAGAACAAGAACAAGCTGAATTGAATAGAAGAACAATAGTAATTGCATTAATACTCGAGGTACAGCAGAGCTACACACCTTAATCTATGGTCTGTAGAAACTCCACCGTTGAAAATACATAAGAACCAGGTCTAGGCATGGCTGAATGGCCAGCCTCCCAATGATCTAAGAACTAGGCATCCAAAGATGATCCTAAGATCTAAAATGATCAAAAGATGAGAATACAATAGTAAAATGTCCTATATGTAGAGAACTAGTAGCCTAGGGTTTACAGAGATGAGTAAATAACATAAAAATCCACTTCCGGGCCCACTTGGTGTGTGCTTGGGCTGAGCATTGAAGCTTTCATGTGTAGAGACTTTTCTTGGAGTTAAACGCAAGCTTTTGTGCCAGTTTGGGCGTTTAACTCCCATTCTTCTGCCAGTTCCGGCGTTTAACGCCGGGCAGTTTTGAGCTGATTTGAAACTTCGGTTTGGTCCATCAAATCTTGGGCAAAGTATGAATTATTATATATTGCTGGAAAGCCCAGGATGTCTACTTTCCAACTCCGTTGAGAGCGCGCCAATTGGGCTTTGGTAGCTCCAGAAAATTCACTTCGAGTGCATGGAGGTCAGAATCCAACAGCATCTGTAGTCCTTTTCAGACTCTGAATCAAATTTTTGCTCAGGTCCCTCAATTTCAGCCAGAAAATACCTGAAATCATAGAAAAATACACAAACTCATAGTAAAGTCCAGAAAAGTGAATTTTAACTAAAAACTAATAAAAATATACTGAAAACTAACTAAAACATACTAAAAACATACTAAAAACAATGCCAAAAAGCGTATAAATTATCCGCTTATCACAACACCAAACTTAAATTGTTGCTTGTCCTCAAGCAACTGAAAATCAAATAAGATAAAGAGAAGAGAATATGCAATGAATTCCAAAAACATCTATGAAGATCAGTATTAATTAGATGAGCGGGGCTTTTAGCTTTTTGCCTCTGAACAGTTTTGGCATCTCATTTTATCCTTTGAAATTCAGAATGATATGCTTCTATAGGAACTCAGAATCCAGATAGTGTTTTTGATTCTCCTAGTTAAGTATGATGATTCTTGAACACAGCTACTTTATGAGTCTTGGCCGTGGCCTAAAGCACTCTGTCTTCCAGTATTACCACCGGATACATACATGCCACAGACACATAATTGGGTGAACCTTTTCAGATTGTGACTCAGCCTTGCTAGAGTCCCCAATTAGAGGTGTCCAAGGTTCTTAAGCACACTCTTTTGGCCTTGGATCACAACTTTATTTTTCTCTTTTTTCTTTCTTCTTTTTTTTTGTTTTCTCTTTTCTCCTTTTTTTTGTATTCACTGCTTTTTCTTGCTTCAAGAATCATTTTTATGATTTTTCAGATCCTTAGTAACATGTCTCCTTTTTCATCATTCTTTCAAGAGCCAATCATTCATGAACAACAAATTCAAAAGACATATGCACTGTTTAAGCATACATTCAGAAAACAAAAGTATTGCCACCACATCAAAATAATTAATCTGTTATAAAATTCAAAATTCATGCAATACTTCTCTTTTTCAATTAAGAATATTTTTCATTTAAGAAAGGTGATGGATTCATAGGACATTCATAACTTTAAGGCATAGACACTAAGACACTAATGATCATGTAATAAGACACAAACATGGATAAACATAAGCATGAAAATTCGAAAAATAGGAAAATAAAGAACAAGGAGATTAAAGAACGGGTCCACCTTAGTGATGGCGGCTTATTCTTCCTCTTGTAGATCTAATGGAGAGCTTGAGCTCCTCAATGTCTCTTCCCTGCCTTTGTTGCTACTCTCTCATGATTTTTTGATCTTCTCTAATTTCATGGAGGAGGATGAAATGTTCTTGGTGCTCCACCCTTAGTTGTCCCATTTTGGAACTCAATTCTCCTAGGGAGGTGTTGATTTGCTCCCAATAGTTTTGTGGAGGATAGTGCATCCCTTGAGGCATCTCAGGGATTTCATGATGAGTGGGATCTCTTGTTTGCTCCATCCTTTTCTTAGTGATGGGCCTGTCCTCATCAATAAGGATGTCTCCCTCTATGTCAATTCCAACTGAATAACAGAGGTGACAAATGAGATGAGGAAAAGCTAACCTTGCCAAGGTAGAGGACTTGTCCGCCACCTTATAAAGTTCTTGGGCTATAACCTCATGAAATTCTACTTCCTCTCCAATCATGATGCTATGAATCATTATAGCTTGGTCTATAGTAACTTTAGACGGGTTGCTAGTGGGAATGAATGAGCATTGGATAAACTCCAACCATCCCCTAGCCACGGGCTTGAGGTCGTGCCTTCTCAATTGAACCGGCTTCCCTCTTGAATCTCTCTTCCATTGAGCGCCCTCTTCACAAATGTCTATGAGGACTTGGTCCAACCTTTGATCAAAGTTGACCCTTCTAGTGTAAGGGTGTTCATCTCCTTGCATCATGGGCAAGTTAAATGCCAACCTTACATTTTTCGGACTAAAATCTAAGCATTTTCCCCGAACCATTGTAAGCCAATTCTTTGGGTTCGGGTTCACACTTTGATCATGGTTCTTGGTGATCCATGCATTGGCATAGAACTCTTGAACCATTAAGATTCTGACTTGTTGAATGGGGTTAGTAAGAACTTCCCAACCTCTTCTTCGGATCTCATGTTGGATCTCCGGATATTCACTCTTTTTGAGTTTGAAAGGGACCTCGGGGATCACCTTCTTCAAGGCCACAACTTCATAGAAGTGGTCTTGATGCACCCTTGAGATGAATCTCTCCATCTCCCATGACTCGGAGGTGGAAGCTTTTGCCTTCCTTTTTCTCTTTTCTAGAGGTTTCTCCAGCCTTGGATGCCATAAATGGTTATGGAAAAACAAAAAGCAACGCTTTTACCACACCAAACTTAGAAGGTTTGCTCGTCCTCGAGCAAAAGAAGAAAGAAGAGAGTAGAAGAAGAAGAAATAGAGGAGATGGAGGGAGGTTTTGTGTTTCGGCCAAGGGGGAGAAGTCGTGTTTAGGTTGTGTGAAAATGAGGGGGGTGAAGATGGGTTTATATAGGGGTGGAGAGAGGGGTAGATTTCGGCCATTATGGGTGGGTTTCGGAGGGAAAGTGGTTTGAATTTGAATGGTGAGGTAGGTGGGGTTTTATGAAGGTTGGATGTGAGTGGTGAAGAGAATGGTGGGATTTGATAGGTGAGGGCTTTTTTGGGGAAGAGGTATTGAGGTGATTGGTGAATGGGTGAAGAAGAGAGAGAGTGGTGGGGTAGGTGGGGATCCTGTGGGGTCCACAGATCCTGAGGTGTCAAGGATAGCTCATCCCTGCACCAAGTGGCATGCAAAACACCCTTTCTGCCAACCCTGGCATTAAACACTGGGTTGCTACCCTTTTCTGGCGTTAAACGCCAGTCAGGTGCCCGTTTCTGGCGTTAAACACCCAGAATGGTTCCAGATTGGGCGTTAAACGCCCATTTGCTGCCCTTAATGGCGTTTAAACGCCAGAAAGCTTTTTCTCCAAGGTGTGCTATTTTTCTTTCTGTTTTTCATTCTGTTTTTACTTTTTTAATTGTTTTTGTGACTTCACATGATCATCAACCTATAGAAAACATAAAATAACAATGGAAAATAGATAAATATAACATTGGGTTGCCTCCCAACAAGCGCTTCTTTAATGTCAGTAGCTTGACAGTGGGCTCTCATGGAGCCTCACAGATGTTCAGAGCAATGTTGGAACCTCCCAACACCAAACTTAGAGTTTGAATGTGGGGGTTCAACACCAAACTTAGAATTTGGTTGTGGCCTCCCAATACCAAACTTAGAGTCTAACTGTGGAGGCTTTGTTTGACTCTGTTTTGAGAGAAGCTCTTCATGCTTCCTCTCCATGGTTACAGAGGGATATCCTTGAGCCTTAAACACAAAGGATTCTTCATTCACTTGAATGATCAAATCTTCTCTGTCAACATCAATCACAGCCTTTGCAGTGGCTAGGAAGGGTCTGCCAAGGATGATGGATTCATCCATGCACTTCCCAGTCTCTAGGACTATGAAATCAGCAGGGATGTAATGGTCTTCAATATTTACCAGAACATCCTCTACAAGTCCATAAGCTTGTTTTCTTGAATTGTCTGCCATCTCTAGTGAGATTCTTGCAGCTTGAACCTCAAAGATCCCTAGCTTCTCCATTACAGAGAGGAGCATGAGGTTTATGCTTGACCCTAGGTCACACAGATCTTTCTCAAAGGTCATGGTGCCTAATGTACAAGGTATTGAGAACTTCCCAGGGTCCTGTCTCTTTTGAGGTAAACTCTGCCTAGTCAAGTCATCTAGTTCTTTGGTGAGCAAAGGGGGTTCATCCTCCCAAGCCTCATTACCAAATAACTTGTCATTTA
>NC_029777.3:61955104-61975834 GCF_000817695.3 Arachis duranensis
ATATGAGAAACAACAAAACACTCAAGACAAGAGAATTTAAAGATCAGAGCAAGGAAATCATCAAGAACAACTTGAAGATCAATGAAGAACATAATGCATGTAATTTTTGAAAATTAGAAGAATAAAGACATGCAATTGACACCAAACCTAAAATTAGACACTAGACTCAAACAAGAAACATAAAAATATTTTTTTGATTTTAAGATTTTATAATTTTTTTGGATTTTTCGAAAATTATATGGAAAATAAAATGAAGAGGATCAAAACTTTTAATAAGAATTCCAGGAATCATGCAATGTTAGTCTAAAGCTTCAGTCTAAAAAGGATTAGACATGGCTAGCCAAGCCTCAGCAGGACATTACATTCAATAGCTAAATTGATGAGAATCAATCATCTTTTGTGATGATAAGAACATCACCTTGAAACTCTAGAATTCATTCTTAAAAATTCTGAAGAAAAGATACCAAATCTAAGCAACAAGATGAACCGTCAGTTGTCCAAACTCGAACAATCGCCAGCAACGGCGCCAAAAACTTGGTGCACGAAGTTGTGATCATCAATGGCACCATCAACGTGGTACGCTCAATTGCAATTTTAACTCTTTATCACAACTTCGCATAACTAACCAGCAAGTGCACTAGATTGTCCAAGTAATAAACCTTACGCGAATAAGGGTCGATCCCACGGAGATTGTTGGTATGAAGCTTTCATCTTGTAAATCTTAGTCAGACGGATTCAAATGGTTATGGAGGATTGATAATTAAAAGATGAATAAAACATAAAATAAAGATAGAGATACTTATGTAATTCATTGGTGAGAATTTCAGATAAGCGTATGGAGATACTTTGTCCCTTTCGTCTCTCTGCTTTCCTACTGTCTTCATCCAATCCTTCTTACTCCTTTCCATGGCAAGCTGTGTGTTGGGCATCACCCTTGTCAATGGCTACAGTCCCGTCCTCTCAGTGAAAATGTTCAACGCACTCTGTCACAGCACGGCTATTCATCTGTCGGTTCTCGATCATGTCGGAATAGAATCCAGTGATTCTTTTGCGTCTGTCACTAACGCCCCACAATCGCGAGTTTGAAGCTCGTCACAGTCATTCAATCCTTGAATCCTACTCGGAATACCACAGACAATGTTTAGACTTTCTGGATTCTCAAGAATGCCACCATCAATTCTAGCTTATACCACGAAGATTCTGATTAAGGAATCCAAGAGATAAACATTCAAGCCTTGTTTGCATGTAGAACGGGAGTGGTTGTCAGCCACGCGTTCATAAGTGAGAATGATGATGAGCATCACATAATCATCAAATCTCAAGGAAAGCATAGACTATTATATATTGCTGGAAAGCCCAGGATGTCTACTTTCCAACGCAATTGAGAGTGCGCTAATTGGGCTTGTGTAGCTCCAGAAAATCAACTTCGAGTGCAAGGAGGTCAGAATCCAACAGCATCTGTAGTCCTTTTCAGCCTCTGAATCAGATTTTTGCTCAGGTCCCTCAATTTCAGCCAGAAAATACCTGAAATCACAGAAAAATACACAAACTCATAGTAATATCCAGAAAAGTGAAATTTAAATAAAAACTAATAAAAATATAATAAAAACTAACTAAAATATACTAAAAACATACTAAAAACAATGCCAAAAAGCGTATAAATTATCCGCTCATCAAACGCCCAGAATGGTATCCATTCTGACGTTTAACACCCATTTGACTACCTCCTTGGGCGTTAAATGCCCAGCCAGGTACCCTGGCTGGCGTTTAAACGCCAGAAATGTTTTTTACTGGGCGTTTTGAACGCCCAGCTTTTTCTCTGTGATTTCTCTGCTGTATATTCTGAATCTTCATTTTTCTGTACTATTCACTTGAAAAGATATATTTTTGAAATTTTTGATGAGGAGAGGGAAAAACATTAATTGAAATAGAGCATGAAAAATTAATATCAAAACAGATAATGTATGCAAGAATGCTTTGAATGCCAAGATGAACACTAAGAACACCTTGAAGAACATGATGAACATCAAGAACACATTTTTGAAAACTTTTTAAGAGAGAGACACTAACAGTTTGAAAATGCATATGAAAAACACCATATAATGCAAAACAAGAAAATCACAAGATCAATCAAAGACGATCATCAGGAACAACTTTGAAGATCATGAAGAACATATGAACACACTTTCGAAAAATGCAAGAAGAGTAAAGACATGCAATTGACACCAAACTTAAAAATTGACACTAGACTCAAACAAGAAACACAAAATATTACCCTTTTATGATTTTATAAATTTTTTTTGTAATTTTTTTCAAAAATTATTTTGAAAAAGAAAATAAGAAACTCAAAATTTTTAATAAGAATTCCAAGAATCATGTAATGTTAGTCTAAAGCTTCAGTCTAAAAAGATTAGACATGGCTAGCCAAGCTTTAGCAGAGCATTACATACAACAGCCAAATTGATGGGAATCAAAAAGGCTCCTGTGATGATAAAAGCATCATCTGAATCTCTAGAATTTATTCTTAAAAATTCTGAAGAAAAAATAAAAAAGAAAAATATGTAATCTAAGCAACAAGATGAACCGTCAGTTGTCCAAACTCGAACAATCCCCGACAACGGCGCCAAAAACATGGTACGCGAAATCGTGATCTCACACACTTTCTTCACAACTCCGCGTAGCTGACCATCAAGTGCACTAGGTCGTCCAAGTAATACCTTACGTGAGTAAGGGTCGATCCCACTGAGATTGTCGGCTTCAAGCAAGCTATGGTCATCTTGTAAATCTCAGTCAGGCAGATTCAAATGGTTATGGGATTTTGATAATTAAAAGATAAATAAAATATAAAATAAGATAGAGATACTTATGTAATTCATTGGTAGGAATTTCAGATAAGTAAATGGAGATGCTTTATTCCTTTTGAATCCTTGCTTTCCTACTGCTTTCATCCAGTCATGCGTACTCCTTTCTATGGCAAGCTGTATGTTGGGGGATCACCGTTGTCAATTGCTACCGTCCGTCCTCTCAGTGAAAATGGTCCAGCTACGGGTTACGTAGGGCTAATAATCTGTCGGTTCTCACTTGTGTTGGAATAAGATCCAATGATCCTTTTGTGCACTGTCACTGGGCCCAATAGTCATGAGTTTGAAGCTCGTCACAGTCATCCCATCCCAGATCCTACTCGGAATACCACAGATAAGGTTTAGACTTTTTGGATCTCAAGAATGCTACCAATTGATTCTAGCTTATACCACGAACACTCTGATCTCACAGAATGGAAGGCTCTATTGTCAAGAGAGGCAACCTTGCATCGTGGACCAGGAGGTCAAGAGATATACATTCAAGCTTGTTTTCAGGTAGAACGGAAATGGTTGTCAGGCACGCGTTATTAAGTGAGAATGGTGATGAGTGTCACTTGATTATCACATTCATCATGTTAAAGTGCGAATGAATATATTAGAACAAGAATAAGCTTGAATTGAATAGAAAATAGTAGTAATTGCATTAATTCATGAGGAACAGCAGAGCTCCACACCTTAATCTCTGAGGTGTAGAAACTCCACTGTTGAAAAATACATAAGTGATGAAGGTCCAGGTATGGCCGAATGGCCAGCACCCTAAACGTGATCAAGAGATCAACAGTGATACAAAGATAGTCTCAAAATGATCTAAAGATCTCCTGATGAAAATATAATAGTAAAAGGTCCTATTTATAATGAACTAGTAACTTAGGGTTTACAGAAATAAGTAAATGATGCAGAAATCCACTTCCGGGGCCCACTTGGTGTGTGCTTGGGCTGAGCATTGAAGCTTTCACATGCATAGGCTTTTCTTGGAGTTAAACACCAGCTCTGGTTCCAATTTGGGCGTTAAACTCCAGCTTTTATGCCTGTTCTGGTGTTTAACGCAAGAAAAGGGTAGAAAGTTGGCATTAAAACGCCAGTTTGTGTTATCAAAACTCGGGCAAAGTATAGACTATTATATATTTCTGTAAAGCTCAATTTGTCTACATTCCAATGCAATTAAGAGCGCACCAATTGGGCTTCTGTAGCTCCGAAAAATCTATTTCGAGTGCAGGGAGATCAGAATCCAACAGCATCTGTAGTCGTTTTTTAGCCTCTGAATCAGATTTTTGCTCAGGTCCCTCAATTTCAGCCAGAAAATACCTGAAATCACAGAAAAACACACAAACTCATAGTAAATTCTATAAATGTGATTTTTACATAAAAACGAATAATTATATACTAAAAATAACTAAATCATACTAAAAACTACCTAAAAATAATGCCAAAAAACGTGTAAATTATCGCTCATCAATATCCTCAAGAATGTAGTGAGATGTTGGTTTGGGTCCTCTTGGGCACCCCCTCCAAATGAACAATTATTATGGACAGGTGTGATGAGTTGAGGTTTCAACTCAAAGTTGTTAGCATGGATTGTTGGCTTCAAAATGCTGCTGCCACAGTTTCCTGGATTTGGGTTGATGTAGGTGCCTAAGACTCTCCTCTCTTGCCCAACATGATTGCCAGCTTCCTCTCCAACATGGTTATGTGCCTCGTCCTCCATAGTAGCTCCCAGATCTTCCTCTACTACTTCCTCTCCAACTATGTGTTTGTCTCTTGATTTCCTCCTTCATCTAAGGAAGGACCTCTCAGGTTCACTATCGAAGGAGGATGAAGTTTCTCCCCTTCTACCTGTCATACATTCAACAAATAACCAGCAGAGGACAAGTGAAGTGAAAATTCTTGTTGAAGTTAGTGGTTAGCTTGGTTGATGCAATTGATCAAACAGTTAATATTGCAGCAAGAAGACTGGAAATATGAACAGTGAGTAAAAAAAATTATCAAAGTAGAAATAAAACAAAGTGGGAAAGAAGAAAATTAAAGAACTGAAAATGAAATAACAAGGTAATTAACAGAGATTATGAACCCGTTCTTTTGGCAAGCGCACCAAAATTATCGTCAAGTAATAACCCACAGTGGAATGGGATCGTATCCACAGAGATTGGTAGATTTGAGCAATTTTAATCAATTGGTGACTTAGTTAAGCTGAGCAATATAAAGTATGACTGCAGAATTGTAAATGAACAGGAAAGTAAATGACTCAAAAGTAAAGAGAAGCAGTAAAGTGCATAAAAGGAAATGGCAGTAATGTAAAGTGCAGAATCATAAATCACTTAATTGTAAATAGGAATGGGGGTTGACTGAATTGTAGAGAAAGCTATAAAGAATGTGGAAGATAAGAATAGGAAAATTCATTGAGATTGGGAGATGTTGTTCTCTTTAGATTAAATCCAGCTCATCTGATTTTCAATCATGCAACTCATTGACCTCTTGGCAATCATGATTGATTGAGCCTCAATCCCTTGGTGACTCAATCTCTCAAATCTTGATAATCAGCCAATTCCTTGGTCTAATTGCTCATGAAGAGAGATATGATTGGTCTCTGATTATACCACACATCCTTGTAGATCCAGAATAGAGGGTGGATTATATGTCACCATATCCAATCACCAAAACCCAGATCTACTCATATGTGAGAAGGGATTTCAAGCATGGTTCCATGTTTCCTTTTCCAAGGTTCCCATGAAACCCATTTTGCATTCAACCTCTTTCCCAAGATGATTGAACACTAGCATTAAAACGAAATTCCTTTAAGTAAATCAAAGAGAAGATGAAGAGAAGAAGAAATTCACTATCATTAATCCATCAAGTACAACACAGCTCCCTCTCTTAATAAGAGGGAATTTAGCTACTCATAGCTTAGAGAAAAGTACAAAAGATAGAAGAGATGATGTGAAAGTAAATCTAAGTCTACTTTAACAAACTACTATCCAACCCCTTTCTCAATACTCTCACGGGTTATTTTACTACTCCTAGTGCTGGAATAAAGAAAATACAAAAAAAGAAAAGAAAATTACAATTGGAGGGAAATAAAATCCAATAAACGTGACCTTCTAGCTTGGCATGTGATAGGTGCTTGAGTGGTGTGCCATGCCCAGCCTCCAATTTGGCTTGGCGCGCCATGCCCAGCTCTCAAGTGGCACGCCCCCATGTGTTGATATCCCTGGCGTGCCACGCCTTCGATCCCAAGTGGCATGCCCAGGGTCTTCTCAAGCTTTGGTTAGCCTGGCGTGCCATGCCTTCGAGCCCAAGTGGCACGCCCAGGCTTTTGTTGGGTCTTTGTTAGCCTGGCGTGCCATGCCTTTTATCCCAAGTGGCATGCCTAGGCCTTTTTCTTCCTATTCTCCTTTGTGGAAAGTTGAACTAGCGTGGCATGCCCAGGGTTTAGCGTGCTATGCCCTTTGTATGTGCTTCACTCCCTCTTCTAAAAAATAGAGCTAGCGTGCCACGCCCAGTGTGTGGCGTGCCACGCCCAGTATTTTTCATGCTCCAGTAGCTGGCGTGCCATGCCCAGCATTCAAGTGGCACACCCAGATGATCAATGAGAGTTGGCGTGCCACGCCTTGGTATTCAAGTGGCATGCCCAGCTTTTCTTGCCCTTTTCTAGCATTGGCGTGCCACGCCTGGATACTCAAGTGGCATGCCCAAGTGATGGTTGGGAGCTGCCGTGCCACGCCTTCGATCTCAAGTGGCACGCCCAGCTTTACTTGGCCTTTTCTAGCATTGGCGTGCCACGCCTGGATGCTCAAGTGGCACGCCCAAGTGGTGGTTGGGAGCTGGCGTGCCGCACCTTCGACGTCAAGTGGCACGCCCAACTTTACTTGGCCCTCTCTAGCATTGGCGTGCCATGCCTGGGTCTTCAAGTGGCACGCCCAAGTGGTGGTTGGGAGCTGGCGTGCCATGCCTTCGACGTCAAGTGGCACGCCCATAATGGTTAATGGTCCTGGTGTGCCACGCCCATCTTGGCGTGCCACACCTCTCTTGTGGCTTCTAGCATTTTTCTCTGGAAAACTGTACCAGCATGCCACGCCCATGTACTTTCATGGTGTTTGCTCCAAGTGGCACGCCAATTTCACACGCCCAGCTCTATTTTGTTGTTTTCTTCCCTTTTTGTTGCACTTTTCACCTGAAATTTAGCACTAACCCATTTCAAAGCAGTGTACCATAATATTCATCAATTAGATCATGAATTGCAATGATCAAATGAGTTTATGCTCTTTTATGTCCCTTTTTGGACAAGAAAAAAGGGTAAATGATGCAAGTCATCAGCCCTCTTAACCATTGATGCTCAAAGCATTGGACCCTTGCTCTTGCCTTTTGCTTTAAAGAGCTACTGGCTTTTTCTTTTTCTTTTGCTTCTTTTTTTTCGCATATGTATTTTTTTCTTTCGTTGCTTTTGGTTTTTTGTTGCTTTTTCTTGCTTCAAGAATCTTTTTTTGGATTTTTTAGATTACAAATAATACTTCTCTTTTTTCATCATTCTTTCAAGAGCCAACATTCTTAACTACAACATCAAATATGCACTATTTATTCATCCATTCAAAAAATAAAAGCAATCCCACCACATCAAATAATTGAAATATTCTTATTATATAACTCGAAATTTATGCATCTTTACTACTTCTAAAAAAATCAAAGTTTATTCAAATTCAATGAGATGATAAGAAGAACATTTTATACCTAATTGGAAAAAAAAAGAAACTTAAATCCTAATAATGATAATGCAATTCTTAAATTAAAAGACAGAAATTTAAATGAAAACATAAATACTACTAGTGATCATGTAAATCTAAACATAAGAAATAGCACTTAGAATAAGCATAGAAATAGGGAGGTGGAACTCAACCACCTTAATCCTGGTTGGTGCTAGGCTCTTCAGGAGATACTTTCTGATGCTTCAGTTCTTCTAGTTCACACCCCTGCTTCTCTTGTTCCTTGACTAGTCTACAAAGCATGCTAGTCTGGTCTTTTTGCTCCTTTCTTAATGGATCCAAGGTGGTTTGCAATTGTACAACAGATGCCTCCAGCTGGGTCAAATATTCAATTGGAGGTACCTCTTATATTTAGGGAGGCTCAGGTGTCTTCCTTTTGGGATGATCATCTGGTATTCTGGATCTTTCCATCACTTGTTTGGTAATTGGGCTACCTGCTGGGATATATGAGTCTATGTTAATCAGGACTCCAGCCTCCTTACACATCTTCTTTTAATTCGAATATGACTTCTGGGATCACTCTCCTCTTACACATTATTGTGTAACAATTTTCTTCATGCTGCTTGATGTAAAATCTGAAAGATTTGAAAACATCTGTTGGGTTGTCTTCTTTCTTGCTTCTTGAAGTGGGTTTCCCACTTTCTGAAGCCATGGAATTCAAATGGACGAGATCAGGGCTCTTTCCACACCAAACTTAAAAGATTTGAAAGTGTAGTAAAGGATTTGAAAAAGAGTTGCAAAAGATATGAAATGTTGAAAAAGATTTGACAGAGAATTGATAAAGATTTGAAAAGATTTTAAATTTGAAAGGAATTTGAAATTGAAAGATGATGGTTGAAAGAATCTTGTTTAAAAGATATGATGAAAAAGATAAGATTTGGAAAAGATATGTTTTGAAAAAGTCAAACCCTCTTACCCTGTTATGGGCGTTGAACGCCCAGAATGGCATCCTTTTTAGCGTTCAACGCTAGGCTACTCCTCCCTCATAGGCGTTGAACGCCCAGACAATACCCGCTGGCTGGCGTTCAACACCAGTTTGTCACTCCTACTTGGGCGTTGAATGCCCAACCAGCGTTTCCTGGCTAGTATTTAACGCTAGCTTTCTTACCTCTTTTAGGCGTAGAACGCCCAGCCAGTGCTCCCTGGCTGGTGTTAAACTCCAGGCTTGCTACCCTTTGAGGGCGTTGAATGCCCAACCAGTATCCCCTGGCTGGCGTTCAACGCCAATCTTGCTGCTTCTTGAGGGCATTTAACTCCCCTCCTTTCCTCTTGTCTGGCGTTCAACACCAGCAAGAGGCTTTCCCCAGGGTGCTCTATTTTTCACTCTGACTGTCTCTGTTTCTGTTTTAATTACTGCACATGATCACAAACCTAAAGGAACAATTATGAAAATTAAACTAATAAACATAATGAAAAACGAAAATAACTTTAAATATGGTTGGTTTGCCTCCCAACAAGCACTTCTTTACTGTCGTTTAGCTGGACTTTACTGTGTTCATGTTAGCAACAGGGTGGATTTCTCTTGCTCAACTTTACCACCCAAGTAATGTTTCACCCTCTGACCATTAACAGTAAATCTTTTATCAGAGTAATTACTCTAGAGTTCTATATAACCATAGGGTGATACATTAGTGATCAGGAAAGGTCCTGTCCAACGTTACTTGAGCTTTTCAGGGAACAGCTTCAGTCTAGAATTGAAGAGCAGAACTCTCTGTCCAGGTTCAAAGACTATGGATGATATCTTTCTATCATACCACTTCTTGGCCCTTTCTTTATAAATTTTTGCATTTTCAAATGCGGCTAGTCGAAATTCATCCAACTCATTTAGCTGGAGCAACCGTTTCTCTCCTACTACCTTTGCATCAAGGTTTAGCAGTTTGGTTTCCCAGTAGGCCTTGTGTTCCAGCTCAACTGGCAGGTTGCATGCCTTCCCATATACCAATTGATATAGTGATGTTCCTATAGGGGTCTTGAAAGTTGTTCTGTATGCCCAGAGAGCATCATCAAGCTTTCTTACCCAATCCTTTCTAGAGGTGTTCACCGTCCTTTCTAGGATTCATTTTAGTTCCCTATTTGAGACCTCAGCTTGCCCACTTGTTTGTGGATGATATAAGGTGGCCACTTTATGGCGAACTCCACATTAGTTCAGCACAGAGTCGAGCTGTTTGTTGCAAAAATGAGTTCTTCCATCACTGATTAGTGTCCGAGGGACACCAAACCTACTGAAGATGTTCTTCTGGAGGGACTTCATCACTACTCTAGTATCATTTGTGGGTGATGCGATTGTCTCAACCCATTTAGACACATAAACCACTGCCACGAGGATATACGTGTTTGAGTATGAAGGTGAGAAAGAACCCATGAAGTCTTTACCCCATATATCAAACAGCTCAATCTCCAGGATTCCTTGCTGAGGCATGTCGTGACCATGAGGGAGATTGCCAGCACTTTGGCAACTATCACAGTGACGGACAAACTCTCGGGAATCCTTAAAGAGTGTGCACCAGTAAAAACCACTTTGGAAAACCTTTGTGGCTGTTCGCTCACTGATGAGCGGATAATTTATACGCTTTTTGGCATTGTTTTTAGATAGTTTTTAGTATGATCTAGTTACTTTTAGGGACGTTTTCATTAGGTTTAATGATAAATTCACATTTCTGGACTTTACTATGAGTTTGTGTGTTTTTCTATGATTTTAGGTATTTTCTGGCTGAAATTGAGGGACCTGAGCAAAACTCTGATAGGAGGCTGACAAAGGACTGCTGATGCTGTTGGAATCTGACCTCCCTGCACTCGAAATGGATTTTCTAGAGCTACAGAACTCCAAATGGCGCGCTCTCAACGGCGTTAGAAAGTAGACATCCAGAGCTTTGCAAAAATATATAATAGTCCATACTTTATTCGTGATTAGACAATGTAAACTGGCGCTCAACACCAGTTCCATGCTGCATTATGGAGTCAAACGCCAAAAACACGTCACGAACCAAAGTTGAACGCCCAAAACACGTTACAACTTGGCGTTCAACTCCAAGAGAAGCTTCAGCTCGTGGATGGATCAAGCTCAGCCCAAGCACACACCAAGTGGGCCCCGGAAAAGGATTTATGCATGAATCACCTACTTCTGTAAACCCTAGTAACTAGTTTAGTATAAAAAGAACTTTTTACTATTGTATTGAGAATCTTTGGTCTCAGTTTTATTTTATTATTCATCTTAGGAGACTATTGATCATGTTTTGGGGGCTGGCCATTCGGCCATGCCGGACCTATCACTTATGTATTTTCAACGGTGGAGTTTCTACACACCATAGATTAAGGGTGTGGAGCTCTGCTGTACCTCAAGTTTCAATGCAATTACTACTATTTTCTATTCAATTCGATTTATTCTTGTTCTAAGATATTTGTTGCACTTCAACTTGATGCATGTGATGATCCGTGACACTCATCATCATTCTCACCTACGAACGCGCGTGACTAACAACCACTTCCGTTCTACCTTAGACCGGGCGCATATCTCTTGGATTCCTTGATCAGAATCTTCGTGGTATAAGCTAGAATTGATGGCGGCATTCATGGAAATTCGGAAAGTCTAACCTTGTCTGTGGTATTCCGAGTAGGATTCTAGGATTGAATGACTGTGACGAGCTTCAAACTCCTGAAGGCTGGGCGTTAGTGACACACGCAAAAGAATCCCAGGATTCTATTCCAACCTAATTGAGAACCGACAGATGATTAGCCATGCTGTGACAGAGCATTTGGACCATTTTCATTGAGAGAATGGGATGTAGCCATTGACAACGGTGATGCCCTACATACAGCTTGCCATGGAAAGGAGTAAGAAAGATTGGATGAAAGCAGTAGGAAAGCAGAGATTCAACAGGGACAAGCATCTCCATACGCTTATTTGAAATTCCCACCATTAATTTACATAAGTATTTCTATCCTAGTTTATTTATCTTTTAATTATCTAATCCAATCACATTTGAATCAGCCTGACTGAGATCTACAAGATGACCATAGATTGCTTCATACCAACAATCTCTGTGGGATCAACCCTTACTCACATAAGGTTTATTACTTGGACGACCCAGTACACTTGCTGGTTAGTTGTGCAAAGTTGTGGAAAGAAAGTGCTGAGTTAACAGATGCACATACCAAAGAGCCATTATTGATGATCACAATTTCGTCCACCAAGTTTTTAGCGCCGTTACCGGGGATTGTTCGAGTATGGACAACTGACGGTTCATCTTGTTGCTCAGATTAGGTAATTTTCTTTTTATTTTCCTTTCAAAAAAAGTTTTCAACAATCCTTCAAAAAATTTTTTCTTTATTTTCGTTTTTCAAAAATATAATTTTCAAAAAATAATAAAAATACAAAAAAAATCATAAAATCATAAAAACCAAAAATATTTTGTGTTTCTTGTTTGAGTCTTGAGTCAATTTTTAAGATTGGTGTCAATTGCATGCTTTAAAAATTTTTCTTGCATTTTTCGAAAATTCATGCATTCATGATGCATGCATAATTGGTTTTGATCCAAAATTTTCATGTTTTGGGTCATAATTGTGTTTTTCTCTCTCATCATTAAAAATTTAAAAATAAAAAAATATCTTTTCCTTATTTCTCTCCAAATTTTCGAAAATTTGAGTTGACTTGGTAAAAAATTTTTAAAATTAGTTATTTCTTACAAGTCAAGTCAAATTTTCAATTTTAAAAAATCCTATTTTTTTAAAACTTTTTCAAAAATTAAATCTTTTTCATTTTTCTTATTAATTTTCGAAAATTCTTTAAAATGTTTTTCAAAAATCTTTTTCTTAATTTTATCTTGATTTTCGAAAATTATACTAACAAGTAATATGATTGATTCAAAAATTTGAAGTTTGTTACTTTCTTGTTAAGAAAGGTTCAATCGTTAAATTCTAAAATCATATCTTTTAGTTTCTTGTTAGTCAAGTAATTAATTTTAATTTTAAAAATTAAATATATCTTATCTTATCTTTTATATCATATCTTTTTCAAAATTTTATCTTTTTCAAAAAATTTGATTTTAAAATATCTTATCTAACTTCTTATCTTCTTATCTTTTCAAATTTGATTTTAATATCTTTTTCAACTAACTATTTGACTTTTTGTTTATTTCTTATCTTTTTCAAAACCACCTAACTACTTTTCCCTCTTTAATTTTTGAAAATATCTCATCTCTTTTCCAAAAATTCTTTTTTGTTTTAATTTTAATTATATCTTATCTTTAATTTTCGAAAATCATTAACTACTTTTTCAAAATTATTTTCGAATTCTCTCTCTCTTCTCTTCTTCTATTTATTTATTTATTTACTAACACTTCTCTCCACCTCTCTTCATCTCCAATCACTGCCTCTATCCTCACCCTTGTGATTGGATTCTCCACTTTTATTCCTTTCTTCTTCTACTAATAATAAGGATCCTCTTTGTCTAGATATAGAGGATTCTTCTTCCTTTTCTTTTTCTCTTCTCTTTCATATGAGCAGGAACAATGAAAAAGACACGTTTGTTGAAACTGATCCAGAACCTGAAAGGACTCTAAAAAGGAAACTAAGAGAAGCTAAGTTACAACAATCTAGAGGCAACCTTTCTCAAATTTTCGAACAAGAGAAGGAGATGGCAGCCGAACCCAACAAAAATAATGCAAGGAGGATGCTTGGTGATTTTACTAAACCCACGTCCAAGTTTGATGGAAGAAGCATCTCAATTCCTGCCATTGGAGCAAACAATTTTGAGTTGAAACCTCAATTAGTTGCTTTGATGCAACAGAACTACAAGTTTCATGGACTTCCATCTAAAGATCCTTATCGGTTTTTAACTGACTTCTTGCAGATTTATGAGATTGTTAAGACAAATGGAGTAGATCCTGAAGTCTACAGGCTCATGCTTTTCCCATTTGCTGTAAGAGACAGAGCTAGAACATGGTTGGACTCACAACTGATGATGAGTCATCATATACCCATTTTTCAAGCTAATTTCATTTGTTTTACTAGTCTTTATGCACTTTCTTGCATCCTAAGTAAGTAATTTGGAATGAAAATGCATGACTTCTTTAAATCAAACAACCACCATTTAATTGATGCTAAATCATGAGGTTTGGGCTAAAATTAATTGATTTTTAATGATTTATAAACCTTGTGAATTTAGTGATACTTTGATTGGTTGTTTTGATTTCTTGTAGGTGAAGAAAAGAAGAAAAGAAGAAAAACGTGGCTTAAGAAGTGTGGCCAAAGGAAGAAAATGGTGTGGTGAAAGAAGGAGAAGTGTGGCGCAACAATGAAAGAGGAAGCAACACTGCTCTCCACAAGAGCACACTGCTTTCCAAGAGAGCAGCATAATGAACCAAGCTTCCAAAACATCACTGCCCTGCCCTCCATAAGAGCAGAGCACAATTCTATGCCAAGGACCAAAGGAAGCAAAAATTCTGCCCTGCCCTCCTCAAGAGCAATATCGGGCTTCATCCAAGAAAAATTCAAAGGAAATTGCTCTCCTAGTGTTACCCATGGGTTTCGAACCCAAGGACAAGAGGGGAAGGAAGTAGTGCTCAAATACAAGGAAAACAAGCCAAAATTGGCTTGTTTTCAATCTCCAAGAATCGAACACAGCACCTTGGGGAAGCAAGGATCTAGGCGTTACTTGGTGCCAAGAAAACCAAGGAAAAGGGGCAGCATGTGCCTCCACCAGGTTTCAAACTTGGGACCTCACCCTTGGTTGCCTTGCTGCGCTGCCCACAAGGAGAGCAGAGCAGCGTTCCTTAGCATGGCACGGGCAGCACTTTTGGCACGGCTAGGAGCTTGAGCGCGCGCACAAATTGGCACGCCGCACAAGCACGCACGAGGCCTCATGCTAGATTTCCCTGCTCTGCCCTCCACAAGAGCAGAGCAGCCTCCTGGAGCCAAATTCTTCATGGGCTGAAAATTGGATTAAAAATCCAATTTAATTCATTTCTTCACCAAATCAAAAGCCCATCCAAATTCCAAAATCCAAGAATAGAAAGTGTATAAATAGGAGATAGTTTGATGTAATGAGGACCTTTCTTTTGATTTTTGAAATTTTACATTCTGAGACTTCATTTTCTTTAGGAGCTTTAAACTGTGATATTAGAGAATTGGGAAGGAGAATTGATCTCTCTTCTTCCTTGTTCTTGCTTGAGCACTTTTTACTTTTCTTGTTTGAGTCTTGAGTGTGAAGAATTGAGGAATTTCTGTCTCAATCTCCCTTCAAGATCTCTTTGATTTTTCCTACTGCATAATTGAGTTGAATTCAATTTTCTTTACTGCTTCAATCTTCAATTTCTCTTTAATTGCTTGTTGAACTTAGATCTGGGAAGGCAACTGAGATCTAGACTTTGCTATCTAGTCTCTGGTGTCCTGAGATCCAATTTTCCTTTTGGTTCTTCTGTTGAACCACTGCTGCAATCACATTTCCATTTCTGTTTGAGATCTAGACAATTTCAATTCATCTCTTGCTTTGATAATTGCTGCAAGTTAATTTCCCTTGCTTAAATTCTGAAATCCCAGTCCTCAAATCCCTTTTTCCATTTAAGCAATTTATATTTCTTGCACTTTAAGTTACTGCAATTTACATTCCTTGCACTTTAAGTTTCAGTCATTTAATTTCTTGTTCTTTAAGATTCAGCACCTTTACTTTCAGTTCTCTTTAATTTCTGCAATTCATCCCTCTCCCTTTACATTTTCTGCTATTTACTTACTGCTGGATACAAAATCACTCAACCAACACTTGATTTGCTTGACTAAATCACCCACTAAACTAAAATTGCTCAATCTTTCAATCCCTGTGGGATCGACCTCACTCATGTGAGTTATTATTACTTGATGCAACCCGGTACACTTGCCAGTGAGTTTTGTGTTGGATCGTTTTCCACACATCAAGTTTTTGGCGCTGTTGCCGGGGATTAAAATAGATTGACAATGATTAAGTGAAGTGGAGATCTAGATCAAGCACTTTTTCTTTTCTGTTTCTTTTATTTTAGACTAACACACTAACTGTTTGAAAATTTGCCTCTATCAACTCACTAACTGTTTGAGAGTTTGTCTCAACTAACTGCACTCAATTCTCAAGAGTGCAGCTATTTGTTCCTTGTGATTGTTTGCATGCCACAGGAAAGAAGAGAAGTCAGAGGAAAGACTATCATTGGAAAAGAAGTCTCTGCAGAAGAAGAATATCATGACATGAAGCCACCACTCATTACACTAATCAAGAACAATTGTTCCTATGACGGAAATCCATTGGAGGATCTTCAACAGCACATATCCACTTTTCTGAGGACTTGTAGTGCTGTCAAAATCGATGGTATAGATCATGACACTTATAAGATCTTGTTGTTCCCCTTCTCACTAAGGGGTGAAGCTGCACAATGGTTTGAAACCTTTCCCCAAGGAAGTATTACTAGTTGGAACGATTTGGTTACCAAATTTCTGGCCAAATTCTCCTCATCCCAACAGATCATCAAGCTGAAAGAGGGGGAACACCTATTCACACAAGGAGAAGAAGAACCACTCTTCAAGGCATGGGAAAGATACAAGAAAGCAACTGACAAAGTGGGTCTCCGAGCTTTCTATGAAGGATTAACCGTAGAAACAAGAAAAGCAGTGGACTACTTCTCAGATGGCCTACTCAAAGCAACAACAACTGCCCAAGGAACTGCAAATTTCAATGACAAAGAAGTCAACAACTAATACTCATTTGAGAAACCACAGAATGCAATTTCAGAAAAAGAAGTGATGAATCTTAAAGGAGTGAATGCATTCATGAACCTGAACAAACAAATGCACCATCAAACCCAGCAACACATGGAGCTGAGAGATAGAAAAGTTGATTGCCTGCATTTTGCTGCAGTGAATGCACAATTTCCACCATGGAGGCCCCATTCTTATCTGAGAATGGGGGAGTCTCATCATCAAGAACAAAAAGGTTTCAACCAGGGCAAATCCATGACCACAAACAACCAAAGTCACTCATCCAATAATGCCAATCAAAGCCAATACTCACAAAACATACACTTCCAAACTCATTCCAATTGGAGAAGGATCGAGCACCAAAATCATGAACCAAGGGACTTCAATTACAACAACCCCAACTTCACAAACCAGCAAAAACACCATCTGCTAACAACAACCACTACACACCACCACAACACCCACCCTTCCAACCCCTAACATTCCACAACCAACTAATCTCCCAAGACTCTCAAAGGATCACTAACTTGGAGATCTTAATGGAAAGAATGATGAAGCACCAAGAGGTGACAACAAAGAACCAGGAAACTTCAATCAGAAGAATTGAGAGGCAGATAGAACAACTGGCTAAACACTTTGCAGAAATGGGTGAGAAGAGGACAAATACCTTCCCCAGAGCCACTGAAGACAAACCAACTAACAACAAAAATGCTGCAAAGAGGGAAGGATGGAAAAAGATCATAGAGGAAAGTAAGAAAACCTTGGACAAAGAAAGTACTAGCCAAGAAAAACACAACAAGGAAGTCTTACAAGGAGAGACAGAGGATAGAATTAAAGAAGATCAGAAAATCCCTACTGAAAAATTTTTACTAGGGGATAAAGTAATGATAAACATTCAAACCATGAAGGTGTCTCCACAGATGTCTGATCACTATACTGTGACTAAGATCCTTCCACAGGAACTCATAGAGGTCATCAAAGAGGAAACCGGAAGGAAGTTCACGGTAAAAAAAGACAAGCTAAGGCACTGTAATCTTCAATTTTCATGATCAGCAGAATGGAGGATGTCAAGCTATTGACAATAAAGAAGCGCTTGTTGGGAGGCAATCCAACCTGAGGTAGTTTTCTTTTCATAGCTTTTTTCAATAAAATGTTGAATAATTAGTATGTACTGCAAGAAGCTAAGTTTGGTGTACACACCAAAACAATTTAAGGGAGAATGAAGGATTCTAAGTTTGGTGTTCCACCAAAATCTCATTTAAAAGCACATTCTCACCTCTTGCATAATGCTAGTCCAAACAAAAAGCCATAATCATTTTTAGACTAACCAATTGCACAAAGGCTTGAGAAGCAAGCAACCTTTGAGAACTATGCAGGACATTAGTCAACCATTGAAGATATTGTGCATCTTAACTCAAAGAGAAAACAATAGAAGGAAGAATCAAAGGGCTGCAACTTCAAAGGTTGTATCTAAACTTAATCCTTGCTGCTGTGAATTGTTTTGAATCTGGGAACCATTATATATCCTGCTAAAGTGTTTATCTAGTTGCAAGTGAAGTTGTTTGATTAAGTATGCTGATCTGCATAATGCTTGTCATTCATCACTTAGCTAAATTTTGTTTTGTTTCCCATATGCTTGAATAAAAGAGAATTGTTTGAATTAGAAAGTAAATATCCAATGTTACATAAGTTAGAATGGAAGTTAATGGTGGTATATGTGTCTGATTACATGCATAACTCATGAAATAATTGCTACATAATGTCATTTTCATTGAAGTGTGAGCTAGCCTGCAGTCATGAAGGTTCCTATCAATAAAGAACAAAAAATCCCTGAAAATAAAACAGAAAGAAAAGGAAGTAAAAAAAAAGCTAATGTGGCAAGAAAAACAAAGAATAAAGGCTGGACACCAATAGCTTCGACCCTAGGACACATGCCTGTGGTGTTCTTGTACTAGGATATGCTTGGACAAGTAAATTCTGAGGGGTATTTCAAAACCCGGCCACTTAGATCAACTGATTTGGGATGGCCAATTGAAAGTCCACAATAAAGAGCAACCTAGATACAGAACATTTAGTTATCCAAAGAGATACTGGGCATCAATGATCCTAGGAGGAAATAGTGAGCCATGTGTCTGTGATGGAAAGATGTTGAGTAAAAATAAAGCCAAAGGCTACTGCAACATTTGACACCAAGCCTTCAAAGAAGAATAAGCTTGTTAAGTAAAAAAAGGAAAGAAAAGTTAGCAAGGGAGCAAGTAAAAAGTAGACCTTATAACAGCAAGCTTAGTAAGCCTTTGAGGAAAAGTGTATATTATGTAACAGCAAACAATAACTGAGTTATCATTATCTGCATAAAAACTCCATGAATCAAGTTCTGCTATATGCCTAATAAGGATATGTTGCTCTCCTTGTACATTTCATTTCCTCTTAGTTTTGATGCTTGCTTGGGGACAAGCAAGATTTAAGTTTGGTGTTGTGATGACGAGTCATCATATACCCATTTTTCAAGCTAATTTCATTTGTTTTACTAGTCTTTATGCACTTTCTTACATCCTAAGTAAGTAATTTGGAATGAAAATGCATGACTTCTTTAAATCAAACAACCACCATTTAATTGATGCTAAATTATGAGGTTTGGGCTAAAATTAATTGATTTTTAATGATTTATAAACCTTGTGAATTTAGTGATACTTTGATTGGTTGTTTTGATTTCTTGTAGGTGAAGAAAAGAAGAAAAGAAGAAAAACGTGGCTTAAGAAGTGTGGCCAAAGGAAGAAAATGGTGTGGTGAAAGAAGGAGAAGTGTGGCACAACAATGAAGAAGGAAGCAACACTGCTCTCCACAAGAGCACACTGCTCTCCAAGAGAGCAGCATAATGAACCAAGCTTCCAAAACATCACTGCCCTGCCCTCCATAAGAGCGGAGCACAATTCTATGCCAAGGACCAAAGGAAGCAAAAATTCTGCCCTGCCCTCCTCAAGAGCAATATCGGGCTTCATCCAAGAAAAATTCAAAGGAAATTGCTCTCCTAGTGTTACCCATGGGTTTCGAACCCAAGGGCAAGAGGGGAAGGAAGTAGTGCTCAAATACAAGGAAAACAAGCCAAAATTGGCTTGTTTTCAATCTCCAAGAATCGAACATAGCACCTTGGGGAAGCAAGGATCTAGGCGTTACTTTGGTGCCAAGAAAACCAAGGAAAAGGGGCAGCGTGTGCCTCCACCAGGTTTCGAACTTGGGACCTCACCCTTGGTTGCTTTGCTGCGCTGCCCACAAGGAGAGCAGAGCAGCGTTCCTTAGCATGGCACGGGCAGCACTTTTGGCACGGCTAGGAGCTTGGGCGCGCGCACAAATTGGCACGCCGCACAAACACGCACGAGGCCTCATGCTAGATTTCCCTGCTCTGCCCTCCACAAGAGCAGAGCAGCCTCTTGGAGCCAAATTCTTTATGGGCTGAAAATTGGATTAAAAATCCAATTTAATTCATTTCTTCACCAAATCAAAAGCCCATCCAAATTCCAAAATCCAAGAATAGAAAGTGTATAAATAGGAGATAGTTTGATGTAATGAGGACCATTCTTTTGATTTTTGAATTTTTACATTCTGAGACTTCATTTTCTTTGAGAGCTTTAAACTAAGATCTTAGAGAATTGGGAAGGAGAATTGATCTCTCTTCTTCCTTGTTCTTGCTAGAGTACTTTTTACTTTTCTTGTTTGAGTCTTGAGTGTGAAGAATTGAGGAATTTCTGTCTCAATCTCCCTTCAAGATCTCTTTGATTTTTCCTACTGCATAATTGAGTTGAATTCAATTTTTCTTTACTGCTTCAATCTTTAATTTCTCTTTAATTGCTTGTTGAACTTGGATCTGGGAAAGCAATTGAGATCTAGACTTTGCTATCTAGTCTCTGGTGTCCTGAGATCCAATTTTCCTTTTGGTTCTTGATGAGCGGATAATTTATATGCTTTTTGGCATTGCTTTCAGGAAGTTTTTAGTAAGTTTGAGCTACTTTTAGGGATGTTTTCATTAGTTTTTATGTTAAATTCACATTTCTAGACTTTACTATGAGTTTGTGTGTTTTTCTGTAATTTCAGGTAAATTCTGGCTGAAATTGAGGGACTTGAGCAAAACTCTGAAAAAGGCTGACAAAAGGACTGCTGATGCTGTTGGAATCTGACCTCCCTGCACTCGAAATGGATTTTCTGGAGCTACAGAACTCCAATTGGCACGCTCTCAACGGCGTTGGAAATCAGACATCCAGGGCTTTCCAGAAATATATAATAGTCCATACTTTATTCGAAGAATGACGACGCAACTTGGCGTTGAACGCCAAGTACAAGCTGCTGTCTGGAGTTAAACGCCAGTAAAATGTCATGATCCGGAGTTGAACGCCCAAAACACGTCA
>NC_029777.3:61977052-61978237 GCF_000817695.3 Arachis duranensis
AAGTTTTTGGCGCCGTTGCCGGGGATTGTTCGAGTATGGACAACTGACGGTTCATCTTGTTGCTCAGATTAGGTAATTTTCTTTTCAAACATCTTCTTTCAAAAATTTTTCTTTTATTTTTCATTTTTCCAAAAATGTTTTTCGAAAAAAAAATTAATAAAAATACAAAAAAAATTAGAAAATCATAAAAAATAAAAAAATTATTTTGTGTTTCTTGTTTAAGTCTTGTGTTAATTTTTAAGTTTGGTGTCAATTGCATGCTTTTAAAATTTTTCTTGCATTTTTCGAAAATCTCATGCACTCATAGTGTTCTTCATGATCTTCAAGTTGTTCTTGACAAGTCTTCTTGTTTGATCTTGATGATTTCTTGTTTTGTGTTGATTGTTGTTTTTCATATGCATTTTTTTTTTCATGTGCACTTTTGCATTCATATTTTCCATGCATTAAAAATTTCTAAGTTTGGTGTCTTGCATGTTTTATTTGCATAAAAAATTTTTCAAAATTATGTTCTTGATGTTCATCATGATCTTCAAAGTGTTCTTGGTGTTCATCTTGACATTCATAGCATTCTTGCATGCATCTTGTGTCTTGATCCAAAATTTTCATGTTTTGGGTCATTTTTGTGTTTTTCTTTAAAAATTCAAAAATTCAAAAAATCAAAAAAATAGCTTTTCCTTATTTTCCTCCAAATTTTCGAAATTTTGGGTTGACTTGGTCAAAAATTTTTAAAATTAGTTGTTTCTTACAAGTCAAGTCAAAATTTCAATTTTAAAAATCTTTGACTTGGTCAAAAATTTTCAAAATTAGTTGTTTCTTACAAGTCAAGTCAAAATTTCAATATTAAAAATCTTATCTTTTCAAAATCTTTTTCAAAAATCATTTCTTTTTCATTCTTTTTATAAATTTCGAAAATTTCAAAAATCTTTTTCAAAATATTTTCAAAATCTTTTTCTTATCTTTATATCTAATTTTCGAAAATATGCTAACAATTAATGTGATTGGTTCAAAAATTTGAAGTTTGTTACTTTCTTGTTAAGAAAGGTTCAATCTTTAAATTCTAGAATCTTATCTTGTAGTTTCTTGTTACTTAAGTCTTTTTAAAAATTAAATCTTTTTCAAAATATCTTTTTCTTAAAACTTTTATTTTATCTTTTATCTTATCTTTTTCAAAATTTTATCTTTTTC
>NC_029777.3:61979079-61979273 GCF_000817695.3 Arachis duranensis
TAACATAAAGGAGTCTCTATACTGTGACATAGAGGATCCCTCTTTCTTTTCTTGTTTTCTTCTCTTTCATATGAGCAGGAACAGGGAAAAAGGCACTCTTGTTGAAGTTGATCCAGAACTTGAAAGGACTCTGAAGAAAAAATTAAGAGAAGCTAAATTACAACAATCCAGAAATAACCTTTCAGAAATTTTCG
>NC_029777.3:61980388-61980913 GCF_000817695.3 Arachis duranensis
GTGGACCCCACAGGATCACCTCAGGATCTGTGGACCCCACAGGATCCCCACCTACCATATTCCCACCTTTTCTTTTAATCCATATCACACTCTCCTAATCCAAATCTCATTTCACTCTTCCCCATATCACACTTTCCAAAAACCTTCACCAATTACCTCAATTCCTCTTCCCAATTACCCCATTCACCATTCACATCAACCCACTCTTCCCCATAAACCCCACCTACCTTCATAAAATTCAAATTCACTTTCCCACCCATTCCCACCCAAAATGGCCGAATACCCACCCTCTATCTCCCTATAAATACCCTTCCCTTCTACTTCATTTTTCACACAACACAACCCCTTCTTCTCCCACATAGCCGAACCTACTTCTCCCCCTCTCTCCCATATTCTCTTCTTCTTCTTCTACTCTTCTTTTCTTTCTTGCTCGAGGGCGAGCAAAATTTTAAGTTTGGTGTGGTAAAAGCATAAGCTTTTTGTTTTTCCATTACCATCAATGGCACCTAAGGCCGGAGTATCCTC
>NC_029777.3:61983973-61985729 GCF_000817695.3 Arachis duranensis
TCATGTAAACCCTAGTAGCTAGTCTAGTATATATAGGACATTTATCTATTGTATTAGACATCCTGGATTGTATTTTGAATCCTGTGATCACGTTTTGGGGGCTGGCCATTCGGCCATGCCTGAATCTTTTGCTTATGTATTTTCAACGGTGGAGTTTCTGCACACCATAGATTAAGGGTGTGGAGCTCTGCTGTACCTCAAGTATTAATGCAATTCTATTTTCTTTTATTCAAATCTCTCTTATTCTTATTCCAAGATATTCATTCGTACCCAAGAACATGATGAATGTGATGATTATGTGACGCTCATTATCATTCTCACTTATGAATGCACGTGATTGACAACCACTTCCGTTCTACATGCAACAGAGCTTGAATGTTTATCTCTTAGATTCCCCAACAGAATCTTCGTGGTATAAGCTAGATAGATGGTGGCATTTATGAGGATCCGGAAAGTCTTACCTTGTCTGTGGTATTCCGAGTAGGATTCCGGTAATGAATGACTGTGACGTGCTTCAGACTCGTAAGTGCTGGGCGTTAGTGACAGACGCAAAAGAATCAAGGGATTCTATTCCAGTAGGAGCGGGAACCAACCGGTGATTAGCCGTACTGTGACAGAGTGCGTGAGCATTAGTTTTCACTGCGAGGATGGGATGTAGTCATCAGCCATGTGTGATGCCTCCAGACGATTAGCCATGCGAGTGACAGCCGCAGAGGATCATTTTCCCGAGAGGATTGAAAGTAGCCACCGCTGATGGTGAACCCCTATACACAGCTTGCCATGGAAAGGAGTAAGAAGGATTGAGTTGAAGCAGTGGGAGAGCAGGCGTCCTTAAGCCATACAATATCTCCATATGCTTATCTGAAATTCCTACCAATGAATCTGCATAAGTATTCTATCCCTTTTATTATTTATTTTCTTATTTCTATTTTCGAAAACCCATGAACCAATTTAATCTGCCTAACTGAGATTTACAAGGTGACCATAGCTTGCTTCATACCAACAATCTCTGTGGGATCGACCCTTACTCACGTAAGGTTTATTACTTGGACGACCCAGTACACTTGCTGGTTAGTTGAACGGAGTTGTGTCCACTCGTGCCAAATACCTAAAGTCCACAATTTTACAGTGAATGCACATCAAAGAATAGTGATCACAATTTCGTCCACCAGTTCTTCTGTTGAACCACTGCTGCAATCACATTTCCATTTCTGTTTGAGATCTAGACAATTTCAATTCATCTCTTGCTTTGTTAATTGCTGCAAGTTAATTTTCCTTGCTTAAATTCTGAAATCCCAGTCCTCAAATCCCTTATTCCATTTAAGCAATTTATATTTCTTGCACTTTAAGTTACTGCAATTTACATTCCTTGCACTTTAAGTTTCAGTCATTTAATTTCTTGTTCTTTAAGATTCAGCACCTTTACTTTCAGTTCTCTTTAATTTCTGCAATTCATCCCTCTCCCTTTACATTTTCTGCTATTTACTTACTGCTGGATACAAAATCATTCAACCAATACTTGATTCGCTTGACTAAATCAACCACTAAACTAAAATTGCTCAATCCTTCAATCCCTATGGGATCGACCTCACTCATGTGAGTTATTATTACTTGATGCGACCCGGTACACTTGCCGGTAAGTTTTGTGTTGGATCGTTTTCCACGCATCAACAACCTAAAGATAGCCTGGACTCCTGGGATAAGCTGGTCACGGCCTTCCTGGATAAATTATTTCCTCCTCAAAAGCTGAGCAAGT
>NC_029777.3:61985831-61989904 GCF_000817695.3 Arachis duranensis
AGATGACCAAAAAGTGTCCTTCTGACATGTTTTCAGAATGGACCATATTAGATATATTCTATTATGGTCTATCTGAGTTTTCTAAGATGTCATTGGACCATTCTGCAGGTGGATCCATTCACCTAAAGAAAACGCCTACAGAAGCTCAAGAACTTATTGACATGGTTGCAAATAACCAATTCATGTACACTTCTGAGAAGAATTCCGTGAATAATGGGACGCCTCAGAGGAAGGGAGTACTTGAAATTGATGCTCTGAATGCCATATTGGCTCAGAACAAAGTGTTGACTCAGCAAGTCAACATGATCTCTCAAAGTCTGAATGGATGGCAAAATACATCCAACAGTACTAAAGAGGCAGCTTCTGAAGAAGCTTATGATCCTGAGAACCCTACAATAGCAGAGGTAAATTACATGGGTGAACCTTATGGGAACACCTATAATTCATCATGGAGAAATCATCCAAATTTCTCATGGAAAGATCAACAAAAGCCTCAACAAGGCTTTAATAATGGTGGAAGAAACAGGCTAAGCAATATCAATCCTTTTCCATCATCTTCTCAGAAACAGACAGAGAATTCTGAGCATAGCCCCTCTAATTTAGCAAATTTAGTCTCTGATCTGTCAAAGGCCACCTTAAGTTTCATGAGTAAAACAAGGTCCTCCATCAGAAATTTGGAGGCACAAGTGGGCCAGCTGAGTAAGAAAGTCATTGAGACTCCTCCTAGTATTCTCCCAAGCAATACAAAAGAAAATCCAAAAGGAGAGTGCAAGGCCATTGATGTAATCAATATGGCCGAATGCACAAGGGATGAGAAGGACGAAAATCCTAGTGAGGAAGACCTCCTGGGACGTCTCTCAAACAAGAAAGAGTTCCCTATTGAGGACCTAAAGGAATCTGAGGCTCATATAGAGACCATAGAGATTCCATTAAATCTCCTTTTGCCATTCATGAGCTTTGAAGACTATTCTTCCACAGAAGAAGATGAAGATGTGATTGGAAAGCAAGTTGCTCAATATCTAGGAGCCATCATGAAACTGAATGCCAAGTTATTTGGTAATGAGACTTGGGAAGGTGAACCTCCCTTGCTCATTAGTGAACTTGATACATGGGTTCAGCAAACTCTACCTCAAAAGAAACAAGATCCTAGGAAATTCTTAATACCATAGGCACCATGACCTTTGAAAAAGCTCTGTGTGACCTAGGGTTAAGCATAAATCTTATGCCACTCTCTGTAATGGAGAAACTAGGGATCATTGAGGTACATCCTGCCATATTCTCATTACAAATGGCAGATAAGTCAGTAAGACAAGCTTATGGATTAGTAGAGGACGTGTTGGTAAAGGTTGAAGGCCTTTACATCCCTGCTGATTTCATAATCTTAGACACTAGGAAGGAGGATGATGAATGCATCATCCTTAGGAGACCTTTCCTAGCCATAGCAGGAGCTGTGATTGATGTTAACAGAGGAGAGCTAGTCCTTCAATTGAATGGGGACTACCTTATGTTTAAACTTCAAGGATCTTCCTCCGCAACCATGGAGAGGAAGCATGAAAAGCTTCTCTCAAATCAGAGTCAAACAAAGCCCCCACAATCAAACTCTAAGTTTGGTGTTGAACCCCCATGTCCAAACTCTAAGTTTGGTGTTGGGAGTTCACAATATTGACCTGATCACCTTTGTGGCTCCAAGAGAGCCCACTGTCAAGCTATTGACATTAAAGAAGCACTTGTTGGGAGGCAACCCAATCTTTATTTATCTAATTTTATTTTTATTTTATTGTTATTTTGTGTTTTATTAGGTTCATGATCATGTGGAGTCATGAAAAAAAATACTAAAATTAAAAATAGAATCAAAAATAGCAGAAGAAAAATCACACCCTAGAGGAAGGACTTACTGGCGTTTAAACGCCAGTAAGGAGCATCTGGCTGGCGTTCAACGCCAGAACAGAGCATGGATCTGGCGCTGAACGCCAGAAACAAGCAACATCCTGGCGTTTGAATGCCAGGAATATGCCCTGAGGAAAGCTGGCGCTGAACGCCAGTAACAAGCATGGAACTGGCATTCAACGCCAGAAACATGCTACACATGGGCGTTGAACGCCCAGAACGTGCACCACTTCGGTGTTTAAACGCCAGAATGGTATGCTAAGGCGTTTTACATGCCTAATTGGTGCAGGGATGTAAATCCTTGACACCTCAGGATCTGTGGACCCCACAGGATCATCTCAAGATCTGTGGACCCCACAAGATCCCCACCTAACATATTCTCACCTTACCTCCTAATAATCCTATAACACACTTTCCCAAAAACCCTTCACCAATCACCTCAATCTCTCTCTCCATTCATGGTCATCCCTTCTATTTTTCATTCACCACTCACATCTATCCACTCTTCCCCATACACCCCACCTACTGATGGTGTTTTTGTGGAAAAACAAATTTCCAACACACAAATCCAACCGGCAAGTATACCGGGTCGCATCAAGTAGTAATAACTCACTTAAAGTGAGGTCGATCCCACAGGGATTGATGGATCAAGCAATTTTAGTGGGTGATTAGTTTAGTCAAGCTAACATTGAAGTGAATTTGGATGAAGTGTAGCCAACAGAAAGTAAATAGCAAGGAAAATTAAAGTGCAGAAAGTAAAATTGCAAGTAACTTAAAGAACAAGAAAGTAAAATAGCTGAAACTTAAATTGCAAGAATTGTAAATTGCATCAAATGTAAAGGGGGCTGGGGTGCTGGAAATTAAATAAAAGCATTAGATCCAAGCTTAGAACAATTGCAGGGAGATTAAAGTGCTTGAAAGTAAATTAGAAGCAATAGAAACAGAAAGGTAAAAATGCAGATGAAATAAAAGTAGCAGATGTAAACAGCAAGGCAAAATTTCTTGAAGGAATGCAGAAGAACACAAATGAATTTCAGATGGAGAATTGAAACAGAATTCCTTCAATTCTTGATCCAAAATTTAAGCAGAAAGGAAAATTAAAAGAGAGAGCTATCTACTACTCCCTAATGGAGCCAACCTCCCTTCCGAGCTCTAATTGATGCCTTTATATAGGCTTTACAAAATAAAAAATGAAAATGAAATTAAAACAAATTACAAAAATGAAAATCCTAATTTAATTGATCCATGTGCCTTTGAGTGATGATGTGGGCTTTGCTTGCTTTGGATTTGAGGAGAAATGGGTTTGGTTGGCTTTGATTCAATTTGGTGAGGAATTGAATTAAATTGAATTTTGGTTGATTTTGGCCCATATGTTGCTCCCAGGAGGTTGCCCTGCCCTTGTGGAGGGCAGGGCAGAGTTTTTTGGTGCGCCAGATTCTGCTGCCCGTGCGTGCTGATGCTGCCGAGACCCCCTTGGTGCGCCAGATTCTGTTCGCTGGCCGTGCACCACAAAATGCTGCCCTGCCCTCGCGGAGGGCAGGGCAATGTTTCCAAAAGTGAAGTTCCAATTTCGAAACTTGGTGGATGCACACGCTACTTCTTTTCCTTGGTTTTCTTGGCACCAAAGTAAGGCCTAATTTCTTGCTTCCTCATGGTGCCGTGTTCGATTCTTGTGGCAAGCAATTGGGGGAGCAATTTTCCTTGATTTTCCATGAAGAGCACGACATTGCCCTGCTCTCCAAGACGGCAGGGCAGAAAATTGAGCGCTACTTTGTTTTGGAGTGAGGTTCCAGCTTCGAGCCTTGGTGGAAGCACTTTGGTTTATTTTCGCTTATTTTTTACCCTTAAAGATGCCTTTCGTTTCTGCCTCAATTTTACGCCAAATATGGATTGCTATATATTGTTGGAAAGCTTTGAATGTCAGCTTTCCAACGCAACTAGAAGCACATCAATTGGACGTCTGTAGCTCAAGTTATAGCCCTTTGAAGGAGGTATGGTCATGCTGTGAGCGCCCAGATTTTACCTTAGCGAAAATTCTTGCTTCCAACCTCACTTTGCATCATGATTCTGCCCTGCCCTTGGCAAGAGAAGGGCAGTGTGCGTGCTGGCTGCTTCCTTCTTTGATTTGGTCATGGGCCACGCTTTTAAAAGCGTGGCCTAAGGCTCCAAAGTGTACCCAACTTCAA
>NC_029777.3:61990167-61991015 GCF_000817695.3 Arachis duranensis
GGTGCTTTGCCCCATGAGTTGATAACAAATCTACGACTTCTAAATGCTTTGTTTTCAAGTATTACCACTTGATACATAAGCACCACAAGCATTTAATTAGAGGACTTCATTCATTAAGCTCATCATTTTTTTTTCTTGACTCTCTAATCATTGATGCTCAGAACCTTGAGCTTTGAGGGAGTGCTTTTGCTCTTGAGCCTAGCCTTGACTTCTAAGTGTTTTGTCTTCAATCATTTGGCTTGATACATAAACACTACAAGCACTTAGCAAATAAATTGCCATTGGTACTCAGAGCCTTCAGCTTTCTCATTCTTTCCCTTTTTCTTTTCTTGCTTTAATTGTATTTGTTTCTTCAAGGTTTTCATGATTTCAAAAGATTTCACAAAATGTACTAGATAAAAAACTTCAATTAAATAAAATCCAATGCAATTAAGCAACAATCAATCATACTAGCTTTCCAATACTTTTATGCACATGCTAAATTCTTCTTTAATTCCTTGTTTGTTTATGATCATGATGCTTTTTTTTGCTTTTGAATTCACAGTATTCAAGTTGGTAGTTATAATGTCACAGCACCATGTTTCAATCAAAATTCAAGCTATGCTTAGTCATACCACACATGCATAAAGAGAATATAAAGACAATCATGCAATTTAAAGTGCTAGAAACAAATGAGAGGAAAAGGAACTTTACAACCTTGTAGTTCATCTTCATTATTGTTGTCCTTTTTCTCCAATTCTTCCCTTTCCCTTGCCAACTTAGAGTGCTTGCTCATCCTCAAGCAACAATTAGAACAATAGCTATGGGGCTAAGATGGATCATGAATGTCTTACACAATGAAATGTTAG
>NC_029777.3:61991340-61993991 GCF_000817695.3 Arachis duranensis
AAAAATAAGTGGCACACCAAACTTAGTGTGACACTTTCACTTGAAATTAATGCAAGTATCTAGTAAGAATTAGGACCAAATTTTGTTGCATAGCAACACCAAACTTAAAATGCAACCATATGTCAATTTTATTTGAAACAAAACTAAACAAAAGAAACTATTATATGTTAAATACAATCACCAAGCCAAGAATATGTCATGAATAAGGATCTCTTGGTGATGTATTAACAAAAACAGTTAAGAAGCAAAATAAGTGGAAGTATTAAAAATAAAGAAATAACTAAATTAAACAGAATAATAAAGTGTCAAACCAAAAGAAAAACAACACTGCAAAGGCCTTATGATTATGCAGACAAGTGGTGTTGCTTAATGAATTGCATAGAGAATTAAGTGGCACACCAAACTTAGAATCTTAGTGTGTCACTTCCATTTTTGATTTGATGCAATCATCTAAAAAGATTGAAAACAAGTTGTTGCAAGATAACACCAAACTTAGAATGTAACCATATGCCCATTTATTGAATTTAAACAAAGTAAAGAACGAAAACAAAGCAGAGAATAAATGTTACCTACGGTTGGGTTACCTCCCAACAAGTGCTCTTTTAGTGTCATTAGCTTGACATGTTGTTCTTCACTTTCTTCCTCTTCTTCCAATTTGTTAAGAGGAATGACCTCAAAGGAGGGAAAGATTCAGCTACTGTCCCCTTTCTTGGTTTCCTCTCAGCAAGCTTTCTTTTGAAATTGGCTTGATTGAGCTTGCTTGCTTGATCAGGGGGAGGATTGTTTGCAGTTGACCTTCTCATGAATGTTGTCCTTGATATCTTGGTCACAATCCTCTTCTTGGTGTTTTTGTTAATTGCCTTCACTTCTTTGAATTCAAGACTTGGTTGCTGTGTGATTATTGGAGTTTTGTATTCATCCAGGGCCTTTTGCATTGGTGGCTCCATGAGCTTTTCCTCTATGTACTTCTCTGCTTCACTTGAGTTTGACTTCTCTTGAGTATCCTCCTCACTAGCTTGTTCCTCCACTTCCTCTTTTACACTCAACATTTGCTTTAATAGCTCTTTCATGGAGGAGGTTTGTTGATTTTCCCAAGCTTTCTTCATCTCCTCTTCATATTTTTCGATCAGTGTTGAGCATATTTGGTCCAGGGGAGTTTGAGGAGGTTGTGAGTGTTCAGGTTCTCTTGTCATCTCAAGTGCAGTTTTAGGTTCAAATGTTTCCACCACATCTTCCTTCTTTGCAATTTCACTTGATGCAGTAGCCTCTTCCTCTTGTTTTTCCTCCTTCTTCGTTGCACTCACCACTTGAGCTACGTGCACTTCCATGTTTGTGAAGAAGTTTTCTTTTCTTTTCCAGAATTTCTTTGTCTCCTGGATATTCCCAAACACCATTAGAGATCGGTGATGGTGGGTAATATCCCATAAAATTTTTTTTGACCATAAGATGAGTTGAACTCCATTTGTATTTTGTAAACATCAATGAAATTTGAAATTCATGTCACAGAGAAAGAATTTCTTAGTGAGGCAATAACTCAAACACCTTGCTATCAATTTAAAACAGAAAACAAAAACAAAAAAATGCTTGATCTAGACTTTTCACCCACTTAATCATTGTTGATCTAATCAATCCCCCGCAACGGCGCCAAAAACTTGATGGTGTTTTTGTGGAAAAACGAATTTCCAACACACAAATCCAACCGGCAAGTATACCGGGTCGCATCAAGTAATAAAACTCACGAGAGTGAGGTCGATCCCACAGGGATTGATGGATCAAGCAACTTTAGTGGGTGATTAGTTTAGTCAAGCTAACATTGGTGAGTGAGAATTGTTGCAGCAGAATGTAAAATTGCAGTAAACATAAATTACAGAAAGTAAAATGGCAGGAAACTTAAATAACAAGAAAGTAAATTAGCTGAAACTTAAATTGCAAGAATTGTAAATTGCATCAAATGTAAAGGGGGCTGGGGTGCTGGAAATTAAATGAAAGCATTAGATCCAAGCTTAGAACAATTGCAGGGAGATTAAAGTGCTTGAAAGTAAATTAGAAGCAATAGAAACAGAAAGGTAAAAATGCAGATGAAATAAAAGTAGCAGATGTAAACAGCAAGGCAAAATTTCTTGGAGCAAACAGAAATTAAGTTCAGCTTAAGTGCAGAATAAAATTGAAAATCTCAGGAAATCATAGAGACTAGAAAACAAGTCTAGATCTCAATTCCTTCCTTGATCAAAGTAGAAGACAACTTGCAGAAGAGAAGAAAGATGAAACAGTAAAAGAAACTTCAGATCCAATTTCTCAATTTCCTCAATTATGCAGAATAACACAAATGAATTTTAGATGGAGAATTGAAACAGAATTCCTTCAATTCTTGATCCAAAATTTAAACAGAAAGGAAAATTAAAAGAGAGAGCTATCTACTACTACTACTCCCTAATGGAGCCAGCCTTCTTCCCAATCAAGCTCCAATTGATGCCTTTATATAGGCTTTACTAAATGAAAAATAAAAATGAAATTAAAACAAATTACAAAAATGAAAATCCTAATTTAATTGATCCATGTGCCTTTAAGTGATGATGTGGGCTTTGCTTGCTTTGGATTTGAGGAGAAATGGGTTTGGTTGGCCTTGATTCAATTTGGAGAAGAATTGAATT
>NC_029777.3:62002418-62006910 GCF_000817695.3 Arachis duranensis
TTCCGAGCTCTAATTGATGCCTTTATATAGGCTTTACAAAATAAAAAATGAAAATGAAATTAAAACAAATTACAAAAATGAAAATCCTAATTTAATTGATCCATGTGCCTTTGAGTGATGATGTGGGCTTTGCTTGCTTTGGATTTGAGGAGAAATGGGTTTGGTTGGCCTTGATTCAATTTGGAGAGGAATTGAATTTAAATGAAATTTTAGTTGAATTTTCCCATATGTTGCTCCCAGGAGGCTGCCCTGCCCTTGTGGAGGGCAGGGCAGAAAATGGTGCATGCGTCCCTTGGTGCGTGCGTGTTGGTGCTGCAGGATGCTGCCCTGCCCTTGTGGAGGGCAGGGCAGAGTTTTTTGGTGCGCCAGATTCTGCTACCCGTGCGTGCTGATGATGCCGAGACCCCCTTGGTGCGCCAGATTCTGCTCGCTGGCCGTGCACCACAAAATGCTGCCCTGCCCTCGCGGAGGGCAGGGCAGTGTTTCCAAAAGTGAAGTTCCAAGTTCGAAACTTGGTGGATGCACACGCTACTTCTTTTCCTTGGTTTTCTTGGCACCAAAGTAAGGCCTAGTTTCTTGCTTCCTCATGGTACCGTGTTCGATTCTTGTGGCAAGCAATTGGGGGAGCAATTTTCCTTGATTTTCCATGAAGAGCATGACATTGCGCTGCTCTCCAAGAGGGCAGGGCAGAAAATTAAGCGCTACTTTGTTTTGGAGTGAGGCTCCAGCTTCGAGCCTTGGTGGAAGCACTTTGGTTTATTTTCACTTATTTTTGGCCCTTAAAGATGCCTTTCGTTCCTGCCTCAATTGTACACCAAATATGGATTTCTATATATCGTTGGAAAGCTCTGAATGTCAGCTTTCCAACGCAACTGGAAGCACATCAATTGGACGTCTGTAGCTCAAGTTATAGCCCTTTGAAGGAGGCATGGTCATGCCGTGAGCGCCCAGATTTTACCTTAGCGAAAATTCTTGCTTCCAACCTCACTTTGCATCACGATTCTGCCCTGCCCTTGGCAAGGGCAGGGCAATGTGTGCTGATTGCCTATTTTTCATTAATTTGGTCATGGGCCACGCTTTTAAAAGCGTGGCCTAAGCCTCCAAAGTGTGCTCCAACTTCAAAGTGTGCTCCAAAGCTCTTTTTTCCTCTTTTTTTGTGCTTCTTTGCTTCTTTTTCTTCTTATTTCCTACAAGATTTATAAAATTAAAAGATCAAGGAAATATACCAATTAAGTATAAAAGCATTCAATATTTAAGCAAAAAAGCATAGAAAAATAGGTATATGATGACTTGTCATCACCTACCTTCAAAATTCAAATTCTCTTTCCCACCCAATCCCACCCATATAGCCAAATACACACATCCCTCCATCTCCTCCATATATTCCTCTTATTCTTCATCTTTTCTTTCTTCTCTTGCTCAAGGGCGAGCAATTTTCTAAGTTTGGTGTGGTAAAAGCATAGCTTTTTGTTTTTCCATAACCATTGATGGCACCTAAGGCCAGAGAAACCTCAAAAAAAAAGAGAAAAGGGAAGACAAAAGCTTCCACCTCTGAGTCAAGGGAGATGGAAAGATTCATCTCAAGGGTCCATGGCTCAGTAGAAGAGCATTTGACTGCACATCAAAAGAGCATAAGGAATTCCCTCATCAAGAAATCCCTAAGATACCTCAGGGGATACATGTTCCTCCACATAATTATTGGAAGCAACTAAGGATAGGAACACCAAAATCACTAGGGATCATGAAACAGAAGTGTTCCGGGGGTTACCTGAAACTGTAGGTCGATCTCGGACGAGATCTTCTGTGCTGGTCGGAGCCGACGTGTCCGGCAGGTGTGTAGCGGCCGGAGCTGGTGTGTCCGACTTGTTGGACCTGGTGAAGGTGCTGATCCTTCGTCCCCGGAGGGTGGGGGTACCTGCAAGGGACTCCGATGCTTAAGTTAGCAAGGGTATTAAGCAGGTATTTAGTAGAATCAGAGTATGAGTTATACCTGGGTGCTCTAGTGTATTTATAATGGTGAGATGTGACCTTCTGTGGATAAGATAAGTTAGTTATCTTATCTTATATTTATCTTTAAGTGAGGTCATCTTATCTTCAAGGGAACCGCCTCTATCCTATAGGCTTGGGCTGCCTTAGGATTCAGGTCGTACTCCTCTATTTGGGCCCTTAACTGGGCTCTCCTGTCGATTTGGCCGAGCTCTTTGAAAAGAGGTCGGATAGTTTGACCTGAAGAGGTTGGTCGCTTTATCTCGAATCATCCCAGGTCGGATAGCTCGACCCAGGGTATGAACAGTGCCCCTGCTTGAGCTCGATCTTCTTTTCGAGGTCGAGTCTTTGACTTCGGTCCTTCTTAAAGTCGAACTCAAGCACTTGTCGATTCCTTTCTTTGTAAAGTCCTTTTTTGAATGTAGAACGTTTTCCTCTAAAAGCGCGCGCCTTTGTATTAGCGCTTTTTTGGGAACGCAAGCGGTTTTGATATTCGTATTTAATTGGCATTAATTGCCCTTCATTTTCTCTTGGCTTTTATTTTGAATTTTGCGATCAAAAAATGGTTTCTCTTCTTCATTTCTTCTTGCGTAACTTCTCCCTTTACTCTCTTGTTTTTCTGTTTCTCCCATCTGCTCTCTGTCTTTCGCTTGTGCCTCTAATTTCTTGTGTTTGCGGTGTCGCTTGGCGTTCTTCTGGGCAGCCTTTATCTTTGCGCTTCCACTCTTCCTCGAAGCTTCTTTCGTCTCCAGGTTAGTCCCATTTCGTATTTTGTTTTTGGCTTTTGCGATGAAGTTTTCCTTTTGATCTTCTTTTTGGAGAAAGTTTGGATTTTTCTATTTTTATCGTGCTTGACTTTGTTGCATGCTCTGGAATTTTCTTCGTTTTTTGGTGTGAACCTTTTTCTTGTTGCTTGAATCTTTTTCTTTTGCATGTTTCCGCCATTTCTATTCGTGCCTTGGTTGATGATTTTGCTTGATTTTGAAAAGTTTTGTGCCTTTGCTGTTTCTCCGTTTGGCCTTTTTGGTGTTCTGATAAACTGTAGCAGTAGTGTTGGTATACTGTGGGAGCAATACTTTTCCTGATAAACTGTAAAAGGGTGGACCTTTTGCGTTTTTGCTTCCTTTGCTTTCTTTTCTGGATTTTATTTTGATGAGTGCCGAGATGTAGACTATAGAAATGATTTTGAAGACCCTTCTTGTTTACTGCCCCCAAGGGATGCTCCAAGACTTCTTCTCTTTAGTCTTGGGGTTTTTCCCTTTTTGGTTTATTCGTCTGTCGAGATGTTTTGACCCATATCCGAGATGTTTTTAAGTAATCCACTCTTCTTTTCTTTTTATAGGATTTAGTTGGCCTCATGTCTTCCCGAAATAACGTTGTAGAAATGCCTTCCTAGGTTCCTGCGGGTATGGCCGATTGGGTGGACTCCATGGTTCTCCTGTGTGTCTCGCTGGCTGACTCTGAGTTTTGCGCTAAGCTTAGGCAGTTTTATAGTGTCTGTAGCAATTCTGGTGATGAGAAAAACTATGAACTTGTCCCTCCTTCTTCTGACGAGAGAGTCTGTTTTTCAACTCGGGTTGTTGATGGTCGCCCTTTCTTTTATGCTTATGACTTTTTCTTTGGTCAGCTGGGTATCACCCTTCCTTTTACTCAATTTGAAATCGACTTGTTATGGTCTTGTAATGTTGCCCCTTCTCAACTTCACCCCAACTCCTGGGGTTTTATAAAAATTTTCCAATTGTTGAACTGGGTATCTTGTGTTTTCTTTGCTGTTTGTTTATGTTACTTGTAGCTTGATGCAATTGCATATTTGTTATATTAGCTAGTTAGTTTAGTTGGTTTTAGCTTAATTTCACTCATTTTCTCTAAATAAACAAGTCCTTTTATGAGTTTTATCTTCATGCATGAGAACACCAAGAAACATGTTGATTCTAGCCAAATTCATGCAAATGATTTAAAGAATACATACATGAATGAGTATGAATGAATCTCATGAAATTTATTGCATGAATTGGTAAGACTTTGAAGCTATTTCCTTTGTTGATGATAGGTGATGAAACAAGGAAGCATGGAAGCAAGAATGATGCAAGCTGGGCAAGAAGAAAAAAAAAAGTTGTTGGCGTTGCCAACTTGGGAAAAGGGGGCGTTGTTGAAGGCAACGCCAGGCAGCCCTGGAGAAGCAAAGTTGGCGTTGCCAACTTGAAGAATAGGTTGCGTTGTTGAAGGTAACGCCAGGCAGCCTTGGAAGAGAAGTTGGCGTTGCCAACTTGGAGAAAGGAGTGAGTTACTATGGACAACGCACACAAGCAAGGAACTTGGGCCAGGAAGGAGCTTCGAGGGCGTTGCCAACGCCAGGAACCATAGGCGTGTCCCTAGGCAACGCCACACAAACAAGGAACTTTGCCCAGCCAGGAAGCTCGAGCATGTTGCCAACGTGCTACTTCACTGGCGTTATTCAAGGCAACGCCAAGCAACAAGAATGAAGCCTTGAAGAGGAGCTCGAGGG
>NC_029777.3:62007191-62008272 GCF_000817695.3 Arachis duranensis
TGGCAACGTGGGAAGCAATGCCTGGAGCTAGGAAAGAAGGCTCGAGCACGTTGCCAACTCAAGAAAGCATTGGCGTGTTTGGCAACAATGCCAGGAAGCTTTGGATGATGAAGAATAGAGGCTGCACGTTGCTAACTTGGAATATAGGGGCGTTATCCACAACAACTCCAACAAGGCAGCCTGACCATGTCCTCTTCAATGGAAGATATCTTGAGCTACAGAGATCCAAATTGAGTGCTTCCAGTTGTGTTGGAAAGCTAACATTCAGAGCTTTCCAACCATATATAATAGTCTATGGTGGAGCACAAAATTGAAGCCAAACCAGAGTCACCTTTAGGCCCTAAAAACAAGAACATGAAGTTGAATTCAAGAAGGCTAGAGATGAGCCCTGGAGGGGGGCACGAGCACGTTGCCAACGTGCTAGCAAGGGGGCGTGTTTTGCAACAACGCCAGCTCCAAGTCCCTGCCTTGGGAGGTTAGGCACGGGCACGTTGCCAACTTGGGAGTGAAGGTGCGTTTTTGGCAACAACTTGGCAGCTTAACCTTACCTTCTTTGAGGAAGCATAACTTGAGCTAGAAAAGTCCAATTGAGGTGATTCCAGTGGCATTGGAAAATAGACATCAAGAGCTTTCCAATGATGTATAATAGTCCATATTGAAGCAGAGGATTGACACTCAAATTCTGGGCTACATTTAGCATGAAAATAGAGCCAAGAAGGGGAAAAGCAAGTTGTTAGCAACAACTTGGGCTAGCAACGCCCAAGTCTCAAACTTCACTTCCAGGAAATTGTGATGCACGTTGCCAACGTGCATTAAGCCTGGAGTTATTGCCAATAACGCCCCTCAATGGGCCAGAATGGTTGCTATTCATACAGAGACCGAGCTCCCCAAACTCGGGAAGTTCATAGAAGGTCCGACCTCGTCCCAAGGCCCACGCCTGAGGTCGGACCTCGGACAAATAAGCTAAGAAGGCCCATCAAAAGAAACGAAGCCCAAAACCTAAAGGCCGAAAAGGCCTAGGAAAGGCGGTTCCGCAAAGATAGGGATAAAACTCCCAAAAGATAAGATAAGATAAGAATAT
>NC_029777.3:62014812-62016488 GCF_000817695.3 Arachis duranensis
GACAATAAACAAGCGCTTCATGGGAGGCAACCCATGCACAGGGAGTCTTTTATTTTCATACTTTAGTAATCAATAATGATTAAGTAGACTAGTACATGGTGTATGCAAGGCACTAAGTTTGGTGTGGCCAATCTTGAAGTAATGGCAAAAGTGTGTTCTACAACACTTAGCCACAAACTAAGTTTGGTGTCCATACATACACGAAAATGCTAGACTATGGAAGTATAGTCATTTATTTTAGTTAAAAAAAAAACGTGAAATAGCATATAATGAAGGTAAAATACTAAGTTTAATGTGGCTATCTTTGGAATTAATTCCATAGAACACTTAGTCACAAACTAAGTTTGGTGTCTTTACTTACATTACTAATGCTAAAAAAAAAATAGATTAGGGAATCAATTCATAAATTTTAATTTTAGTTTAGTCAATTTTGCATAGGAATATCATCATAAGTTGTTAGCTAGTAATGTCACTTTAAGAATCTCAAGCTTTTGGAATTTTGTTGCAGGAAAGAAAGAAAGAAGTGATGGGGAATCTTGGTGAGTGAGGTCACGGATACACAAGGAAGGGAAGTCACATGAGTTTTGAACTTTGTGCATGGGGAAAAACAACTCAACATGCATTGGGCACAAGGAAGCATGCTCCCCATGCCATGACCGAGCCTTAAATGTCACTAGAACCATGCATCCCCACCAACTTTCACTTTAAATACTTCAACCATATTCATCATACCTCACTTTTCCTCACTCATCTTTCTACTTCTCCATAACCCCATTTCATCACCCGAACTCACACTCAACCTTCAACTTATTCCTTGTTTCACAAAATCTAGCCCTAAGCCTCATCTTTACCCAACAAAAACTCATGAAGCACTACATCTCTTCACATAACCGAAACACTCCACCCCCCCCCTCACCATCATTTTCTAGCTTGCCTAAGTCACGTTGTTGTCATATATCTCCCCCATTCACAACCATTTTCCTTTTGCTTGAGGACAAGCATTCATCTAAGTTTGGTGTGGAAGATTCAACCCTTGCAACTGAATTTCAATGGCCTCATCATCAAGGGATAGGAGAGAAGATGAATTTGATCAAAGAAGATTCAAATCCAAACACAACGAGCGTATCTTCAGCTGGATGTCAAGCAAAGATGTTGTTCCAGAGTTACCATTCAAGCTAAGAAAAGATGAATACCCTGAAATACAAAAAATAATCAAAAAAAGGGGATGGGAGCTTCTCTGTGACCAACCTCAAGAAGTGAGCATGCTTCTCATCCATGAGTTCTACACTAATGTGATAAGAGAATATGATGATGAAGAACCATACATGAGTTATGTAAGAGGTGTGACTGTTGATTTTAGCCCGGACACCATCAACAGGGTGTTAAAGGTCAAGGCAAAACAGTTCAAACGAGCTAGCTATGAAGAAAGGGTTGAAAATGACCCAAGATATATGGATGTGGTAAGTGACTTATGCAGAGTAGGCACGGATTGGGTGTTGGATTCACATGGACAACCACTCAAACTTCGGAGAGGTGATCTCATACCTCAAGCAAAAGGATGGCATGACATAGTGAGGAGATCATTGATGTCTACTTCAAATAATTCTGAGGTAACGGTGAATAGGGCAATAATGATCCATTGTATAATGAAAGGAGGGGAAATCAATGTTGGAGAC
>NC_029777.3:62021008-62021405 GCF_000817695.3 Arachis duranensis
TTGAGCTTCATCTCTTCTCATGAACAATTAGATCACGAGAGTGGCAATTGGTTATGTTGAGAGAGATTGAATCACCAAGAGATTGGGATTTAATCACCCACTTGCCATGGATCTATACCCATGATTGAGAGGGATTTGACTAACATCAATTCATGAAAACTTGCATCTCTGATCCCTAATGATCCTCTCTACCATTAATTCTCATTTCTTTTGCTCTTAGTGTTTGGATACCCATTGCCCAATTCCCTTCTACACTCTTGCAATTTATTATTCTTGTCATTTACATTCTGTTTCGTTATTCCTTGCTATTTACTCCTATGTTCTTTAAATTTCTGCAACCTTTAATTCCTTGCAATTTACCTTTGATGTCATTTAAGTTTCTTGCAATTTAAGTTTC
>NC_029777.3:62021505-62021992 GCF_000817695.3 Arachis duranensis
TTTCTGAAAGGTTGCTTCTGGATTGTTGTAATTTAGCTTCTCTTAATTTTCTCTTCAGAGTCCTTTCAGGTTCTGGATCAGTTTCAACAAGAGTGCCTTTATCCTTGTTCCTGCTCATAAGAAAGAGAAGAAAACAAGAAAAGAAAAAGGAATCCTCTATGTCACAGTATAGAGATTCCCTTAGGTTAGTAGAAGAAGAAAGAGGTAGAAGAATGAAGAAGGATGAAGATGAATTCGGATGAAGAGAGGTGAAGAGAAGTGTTAGTAATTAAATAATTAAATAGAAGAAGATAAGAGAAGAGAGAGAAGAATTCGAAAATAATTTTTGAAAAAATGGTTAGTGATTTTCGAAAATTAAAGATGAGATGAGATTAAAATTAGAATTTAAAACAATTAAAAAGAATTTTTGAAAAAGAGAGGGAAAATTTTCGAAAATTAGAGAGGGAAAAGTAGTTAGGTGGTTTTGAAAAAGATAAGAAACAAACAA
>NC_029777.3:62024221-62040531 GCF_000817695.3 Arachis duranensis
TGACGTGTTTTGGGCGTTCAACTCCGGATAATGACGTTTTTCTGGCGTTTAACTCCAGACAGCAGCGTGTACTTGGCGTTCAACGCCAGGTTACGTCGTCATTCTTCGAATAAAGTATGGACTATTATATATTGCTGGAAAGCTCTGGATGTCTACTTTCCAACGCCGTTGAGAGCGCGCCAATTAGAGTTCTGTAGCTCTAGAAAATCCATTTCGAGTGCAGGGAGGTCAGAATCCAACAGCATCAGCAGTCCTTTTGTTAGCCTTCTTCAGAGTTTTGCTCAAATCCCTCAATTTCAGTCAGAATTTACCTGAAATCACAGAAAAACACACAAACTCATAGTAAAGTCCAGAAATGTGAATTTAACATAAAAACTAATGAAAACATCCCTAAAAGTAGCTCAAACTTACTAAAAACTATATGAAAACAATGCCAAAAAGCGTATAAATTATCCGCTCATCAAATACCCATTGCCCAATTCCCTCTTACACTCTTGCAATTTATTATTCTTGTCATTTACATTCTGTTTCTTTATTTCTTGCTATTTACTCTTTTTCTCTTTAGAATTCAACACTTTATTTTCTTGCGATTTACTTTTGATGTCATTTAAGTTTCTTGCAATTTAAGTTTCCGTTATTTACTTTCACTTTATTTCTCTCTTCTATTTCTTTACATTCTTTGCCATTTAAATTCTTGCAATTATGTTCAAAAATCAAAATGTTCATGAAATCAAAACTATGTTTGCTTGACTAAATCTACCATTTAACTAAAGTTGCTTAATCTACCAATCTTCGTGGGATCGACCTCACTCTTTGTGAGTTTTATTACTTGATACGACCCGGTATACTTGCCGGTTGTATGTGAAATCTAATTTTTACGTATCATAGCTGTATTTTCGACTTGTTCGATTTGTAGCTTGACTTCTGCTTTATTTGTAGCGGCAATGAAGAATAATGAATCTATGAAAGCTTTTAAGAGGGCGCAGAGGGTGACTACTGCCAGGAATATTGCCGCCAAGGCGGCTGGGGAGGGGTCCTCTCAAGTGCGTGAGAAACCAGCAGTGCCGAGTTCCCCCAAGGTGAAAAAAGTGATTCCGACACCTCGGGTCCGCTTGGTGGATCCTGACCCTACTTCTGCCGTTCCATCTGTTGCCCCTCCAAGTAAAAAGCAAAAGACGGTTGAGCCCTTCGACCTCAATGCCCCTGACTTCAATGCCATCGAGTTCATAGATCAACAAATTGGGCCCTATGGTACTCTCTCAATGAACGATGTGTCCATCCTCCATCATTTGGAATTTATGGCCCGGAATCACGTGCAGATGGCGTTTATGGCGGCCGCTATACACCGGACTGCTCAAAGTCTCCCTCTTCATGCCACCAAGGCATTTATGGAGGAGGCAAAGCAGGAGTTCGACCGGAAGAAGGGGCTGAAGGAGGAGCTCAAATTAAAGGTGACCAGGTTAGAGAAGGATCTAGAAAATGAGAAAGCGAGTTCCCTTTCGCTGGCGGCTTCTTTGAGGTTGGCCGAGGACACAGCCCTGATGCATAAGGAGAGTTACGTCACGACTTATCGGGAGGTGATGCGCCTGAGGGAGGAGTTGAACAATGCCCGGGAGGATTATTCTGAGCTCCAAAGTCATCTCGTGGGCAGTGTGACTGCTGCTTACGAGAACTTGAAGGAGCAATTTCGGGTCATTGCTCCCGAGGCCGATCTCACCCCTTTCAGCCTGGACAATGTTGTTAGGGATGGTAAGATTGTCCCTGATGATGATGGTGATGATGATGCTGATCCTCCTCCTGTGTCCTCTGCCAAAGTGTCGACTTCTTCTGCTCTTCCGGTTGCGCCTGATTCGGATTGCCAGGTTCTGAACCGGGAAGATGAAACTGTAGATGCCGTGCCTATTCAGACTCGTCCGCCTTCTCCTTGTCCTTATGATGCCACGAAAGTTCCTGAAGCTTGTTGATCTGTAGCTGGCCCGGCTTGTGGGCTTTTGAAACTTTTTTATTTAATCGCTGACACTTCTTAGTTGCTTTATCTAGCAACTTTTATATTTTGAACAATAGCTTGCTGTCTTTTGGTGGTAAGTTTTGGTGGCCTTTTACGGCCTTTTAAAAAAGTAGTTTTTTGACTTGGCATCTTCTTCTATTTGCTGATGTTTGAAATTTCGCAGCTTGACCTCCTCGGATTGTTTTATTTTATTGTTTGTAGCTTTGATTCTTTGAGGTTGTGACTCAGGGGTCCAACTTGTTTCTTGATGGGTCTTTTCCGCTGGTCCCTCTTTTAGTTATTTCTGTAATCCTCTTTTTTGGACCTTTGTTAGGTCTCTTTTCAGGGATTACTTTGATAACTTTGAAGTGGTAGGAGTCCGACTGGGTTATGCCAGTCTCCTTTAGGTTATTTTTTGTAGTCCTCTTTCTTGGATCTTTGTCAGATCTCTTTCAGGGATTACTTCGCATAACTTTTACGTGGTAGGAGTCCGACTTGGTTATGTCGGTCTCCTTTAAGTTATTTTTTGTAGTCCTCTTTCTTGGATCTTTGTCAGATCTCTTTCAGGGACTACTTCGCATAACTTTTAAGTGGTAGGAGTCCGACTTGGTTATGCCAGTCTCCTTTAAGTTATTTTTTGTAGTCCTCTTTCTTGGATCTTTGTCAGATCTCTTTTAGGGACTACTTCGCATAACTTTTAAGTGGTAGGAGTCCGACTTGGTTCCATGTATGGCTCATATGGTTCAAAAGGAGGTTGGTATGGTGGGTAAGGATCATGGTCATATGGAGGTGTTTGTTGAAAATAGGCTTGTGAGTGTGGTTGAGGGTCATGTTGAGGATATGGATCATAAGCATATGGTGGTGGTTCTTGAAAATCACAAGGAGATTCACCATAGCCATTTGATTGGTATGCATCATAGAATGGCTCTTCTTCATAGTGCATTGGTGGGGGTTGTTGCCATGAGGATTGATCATATGCATATGGCTCCTCCCACCTTTGGTTGTCCCATTCTTGATACACAACTTCATTATAGTTCTCATCACCTACAACATAATTGTAACTACACTCATAGCCAAAGTGAGAATTCATGATAGCAAGAGAGGGCAAAAACAAAAATAGTAACAAATAAAGAGAACAAACTAAAAACTAACAAAGAAGCAAAAAGCAAACATATTCACAATATTCACATATATACAATAACCAATAACATAACACCATTGCAATTCCCCGGCAACGGCGCCATTTTGATGGTTGGATTTTTGATGGTTTAGAATTTCACAAATGAATTCTCATTGCAAGTATAGTTTCTAAACCAAGCAATAATCCTTTCATACAAAAAGTTGTTTGTCACTAAAACAAACTCCTAAATTTATAAACCGAAGTATTAAACCTCGGGTCGTTCTCCCTAGGAATTACAATAAAGTGTCTTGTTATTGGTTGTGATTTATTTTGGGGTTTTGGATAAGAAGCATGAAAAGTAAATGGCAAAGAAAATAAACTAACAATTACCAAAGCTCTTGGTAGGATATGAGAACTAGAAGTCCTATCCTAGTTATCTTCCTCAATTGTGATGAGAATTGTTCATTGCTACCACTTAGTTAACCCTTACTAAATAAAGGAAAGTCAAGTGGATGAATTGACTTGAGCCACATGTCCTAGCCAACTCCCAAGGAAAGACTAGCTTTAGTGCACTCCAAACCAATTAGCAATCTCTCCATTTACCAATCAACAAAGGAATTAGATAACTCAAGTGTCACTAATTACTCTACCTAGGCCAAGAGGAACAAAATCTATACTATATCTAGAAGAGGCATTTCAACAAACACATAAAAGGCAATAGAAGTAAACAACATAAATTGCAAGAATTAAAGAGAGATCTAACTACAAATGCAAGAGATCAACAATAGAAAAGTAAAGAAGAACAATTATTATGAATTACCTCTTATTGAATTGAAAGAAAATGGAAGGAACAATAGTAGATCTACAACAAAGTATAAGAACAACATAAAGGAAATTACAACAAAAGAATAGAAGAAGATGAATGTAGCAACAAAGAATTGAGATGTAGAAGTGGAAGAAAGCAAAGATTAAAACCTAGATCTAAGAACTAATCCTAATCCTAATCTTAATTCTAGAGAGAAGTGAGAGCTTCTCTCTCTAGAAACTAATTCTAACTACTAAACTAAACTAATGGTAACTAACATGTGTTTCCCTCTTCACTCCTTGGGTTAAATAGTATCAGAAATGAGTTAGATTGGGCCCACAAGGCTTCTAAAATCGCTGGCCACGTTTTGCTTCAAGTGGACTAGGTGGCAGCAACGGCGCGTGCGCGTACTATGCGCGTGCGCGCCACCATACTTGTAGCAACTATGGCAAATCTTATATCGTTTCGAAGCCCCGGATGTTAGCTTTTTAGCCCAACTGGAACCGCATCATTTGGACCTCTGTAGCTCAAGTTATGGTCGTTTAAGTGCGAAGAGGTCGGCTTGACAGCTTTCCGGTTCTTTCATTTCTTCATGAGTTTTCCAACTTTTCATGCTTCTTTCTTCATTCCCTTGATCCAATCTTTGCCTCCTAAACCTTAAATCACTTAACAAACATATCAAGGCATCTAATGGAATCAAGGTGAATTAAATTTATTCATTTTAAGACCTAAAAAAGCATGTTTTCACTCTTAAGCACAATTAAAGGAGAATATACAAAACCATGCTATTTCATTGAATAAATGTGGGTAAAAGGTTATAAAATCCCCTAAAATCAATACAAGATAAACCGTCAAATTGGGGTTTGTCATTATGCCGGTCTCCTTTAAGTTATTTTTTGTAGTCCTCTTTCTTGGATCTTTGTCTGATCTCTTTCAGGGACTACTTTGCATAACTTTTAAGTGGTAGGAGTCCAACTTGGTTATGCCGGTCTCCTTTAAGTTATTTTTTGTAGTCCTCTTTCTTGGATCTTTGTCAGATCTCTTTCAGGGACTACTTTGCATATCTTTTTGTTTTGGGCCGACTTGATTATGTCAGGCCCTTCTAAGTTAAAGTAATCCTCTTTAATAGGGTTGGCCAGACCTCTTTCCAGGGTTTACTTATAACTTGGGTTGACTTGGTTCGACTTCTTAATGTTCGACCAGTCCTTAAGTTATTATTTTAGCGATCCGTAAGACCTCGTCAGGTTCTTTTTTAGATCACTTTCGATAATTTCTTACATTATTCTGTGTTCATCTTTGCCAATTTGTAGAAAGTGGTTGTCATCTCTAGATCGTCCTTTGGGTGAATCGCATTTTCACCTTTATCGGACGATTGTCTTTATCGTGATCGTGCAGTGAAATTTGGTTTTCACTTTCCGCCGATCTGTTGCTTTATAATCGGGCGATGAATGCTTTAGATTAATGCGTCTTGGAATCTTTGTAGAACATCTAAAATATATTTTATAAAAAGAAAAAGTGCAAATATATACATATGGCATTGTTTGAATCTCAACTTGGTGCCTCATTAAAAAATCTTTTCAGGAAAAAGAGTGCATACAATGATGAGATCTTTCTTTATTCTAACTGTAGTACCTTCTTAGGTTGCAGGCGTGCCATGATCTGGGAAACTCTCGTCCGTCGAGTTCGGATAGTCTGTAGTAGCCCTTTCCAAGTATTTTTACAACTCGGTAGGGTCCTTTCCAGTTTGCTGCCAGCTTTCCTTTTCCTGGTCGAGTTGTTCCAATATCATTTCAGATTAGGATGAGATCATTCTCTGCAAAACTTCTCGGTACTACCTTTTGATTATATCTGGAGGCCATTCGGCACTTTAGAGCTTCTTCCCTTATCCGAGCTCTTTCTTGGATTTCGGGTAATAAGTCGAGCTCTTCTCTATGAAGTTGGGAGTTTGCTCCCTCATTGTAGTGAACTACTCTAGGCGACCTTTCCTCAATCTCTACTGGAATCATTGCCTCTATTTCGTATGCTAGTCGGAAGGGGGATTCCTTCGTGGAGGAATGTGGCGTTGTTCGATATGCCCATAGAACTTGTGGAAGCTCCTCCGCCCAGGCTCCCTTTGCATCTTGTAATCTCCCTTTTAATCTGGCTAATATGACTTTGTTAGCAGCCTCAGCCTGTCCATTGGCTTGTGGATGTTCAACAGATGTGTACTGGTGCTTTATGTTCAAGTCAGTTACTAGTTTTCTGAAGCCTGCATCTGTGAATTGAGTGCCATTGTCCGTGGTTATTGAATATGGAACCCCGAACCTTGTGACAATGTTTCTATATAAGAATTTCCGGCTTCTCTGAGCGGTGGCATTAGCTAGGGGGCTCTGCCTCGATCCACTTTGTGAAGTAATCTACCCCTACTATGAGGAATTTAACTTGTCCTGATCCCTGTGGGAAGGGACCGAGAAGATCGAGTCCCCACTTCGCGAACGGCCAAGACGAGGTCACGCTAATGAGCTCTTCTGGGGGGGCGATGTGAAAGTTGGCATGTTTCTGACATGGTGGACATGTCTTTACAAATTCTGTAACTTCTTTCTGTAGAGTTGGCTAATAAAATCCTGCCCGGAGTACTTTTTTAGCGAGAGCTTGTGCCCCGAGATGATTACCACAAATGCCGCTGTGTACTTCTTCTAGCACTTCCCTTGTGTTGGAGGTTGGGACGCATTTTAGTAAAGGTGTTGAGATTCCTCTTTTGTACAGGATGTTGTTTATGATGGTGTAGTACTGTGCCTCCCTTTTTAACTTTTTTGCCTCCTTTTCTTCTGTGGGACGTGTTCCTGCTTTGAGGTAGTTGATTATGGGGGTCATCCATCCTTGGTCCTGACTTTTTATAGTCAAGACTTTTTCTTCTTCCGAGATTGACGGGTTTTGCAACATTTTCTGGATGAGGCTCCTATTGTTGCCCCCCGGTTTGGTGCTAGCTAGTTTTGAGAGTGCATCAGCCCGGGCATTTTGTTCGCGGGGTATGTGGCAGATTTTGTACTCCCCGATTTGTCCGAGCTGTTCCTTGGTTTTATCCAAATATTTTTTCATGGTAGGATCTTTGGCTTGGTAGCTCCCTGTTATTTGTGATGTGATCACTTGTGAATCGCTGTAAATATTTAGTTTTTGAGCTCCGACCTCTTTGGCCAGTTTCAAATCGGCTAATAATGCTTTATATTCTGCCTGGTTGTTTGAGGCCGGGAACCCGAACTTGAGGGAAAGCTCAACTTGGGTTCCTTGGTCGCTTTCCATTATCACGCCTGCGCCGCTTCCAGTTTTATTTGAAGAACCGTCCACGTAAAGGTTCCATTCTGTGGGGGTTTCTAGGGCATCTGTGAATTCTGCGATAAAGTCGGCCAAATACTGTGATTTGATTGCCGTCCGAGCTTAATATTGGAGGTCAAACTCTGACAACTCGACTGCCCATTGTAGAATTCTGCTAGCCAGATCTGTTTTCTGTAATATTCCTTTTATGGGCTGGTTAGTTCGAACTTTAATGGTGTGAGCCTAGAAGTACGGGCAGAGTCGTCGAGATGTTAGAATGAGGGTATAGGCAAATTTTTCTATTTTCTGGTAGTTCAGCTCGGATCCCTGTAGCGCTTTGCTAATGAAGTAGACGGGTTGTTGCCCATTTTTGTCTTCTCTGATTAGTGCTGAGGCTATTGCCCGACCCCCTACTGCGAGATATAATATGAGCGATTCTCCTTCTCGTGGTCGAGATAGGATAGGTGGCCGTCCTAAGAACTCCTTGAAGTCTTGGAAGGCTTGCTCACATTCTGTCGTCCATTCGAACTGTTTTCCCTTTCTTATCGCAGCTCCTGCTAAGAATCGGGATAGCGCGGCCAACCTCCCATTGAGTTGTTGTACTTTTTTAACACAGGTTGGGCTCTTCATGTTGAGTATGGCTTGACATTTGTCTGGATTTTCTTCAATTCCCCTTTGTGTGAGCATGAAGCCTAAGAATTTGCCTGCTTCGACTGCGAAGGTGCACTTTTGCGGGATTGAGCCGCATGTTGTGCTTCCTTATAGTGTAAAACACTTGAGTCAGGTCGGATAATAATGTATCTTCGCTTTGTGTCTTTATCAACATGTCGTCCACATAGACTTCCATGATTTTTCCAATGTGATCTGAGAAGACTTTATTCATTAGCCTTTGATATGTTGCTCCTGCGTTCTTGAGACCGAAAGGCATCACAATGTAGTAGTAGTTTGCTTTTGTGTTAGGAACGAGGTTTTTTCTTGATCTGGTGGATACATGGGGATTTGATTGTACCCCGAGTATGCGTCCATAAATGAGAGATATTTGTATCCGGAGGAAGCATCTACTAGAGTGTCAATACTTGGGAGTGGGTATGGATCTTTTGGACAAGCTTTGTTGAGATCGGTATAATCGGTGCACATTCGCCACTTCCCGTTTGATTTTTTCACCAAGACAACGTTGGCTAGCCATAGCGGGTATTTGACTTCTCTTATGAATCCGGCTTCCAATAGTGCCTGTACTTGCTCGTCCACAGCTTGGGATCGCTCTGGCCCAAGTTTTCTTTGCCTATGCTGCACCGATCGAGATCCTGGGTACACTGCCAACTTGTGGCACATTAGTTTAGGGTCTATGCCTGGCATGTCTGCGGCTTTCCACGCGAAGAGATCGACGTTATCTCGCAAGAATTGTATTAGTAGTTCTTTTAAATCTCCTTTTAGGATTGTGCCGATATTGGTTATTTTTTCCGAGGTGTCCCCGATCTGAATCTTTTCTATCTCGCCTTCTGGCTGGGGACGAAGTTCTTCTCGTCGATGAACTCCGCCCAGCTCGATTATGTGGACCTCTTCTCCTTTGCCTCTGAGATTTAGGCTTTCGTTATAACAGCGACGTGCCGTCTTCTGGTCTGCTTTTATCGTGGTTATCCCTTTTGGGGTTGGGAACTTCATACATAGGTATGGGGTCGAGACTATTGCCCCGAGTTGGTTAAGTGTTGTCCGTCCTACGAGAGCGTTGTAAGCTGAACTTACATCGACTACGATGTAGTCTATTTTAAGGGTCCTGGATTGGTCCCCCTTTCCGAAGGTTGTGTGTAGCGGTATGTATCCGAGTGGTCGAACCGGGGTATCTCTTAGCCCAAACAGGCTGTTTGGATATGCTTTAAGTTCTTTTTCTTCCAAGCCGAGTTTATCAAAGGCTGTTTTGAATAAGATGTCAGCAGAACTCCCTTGGTCTATTAATGTGCGGTGCAAGTTGGCATTCGCCAATATGATGGTGATAACCACAGGATCATCGTGTTCTGTGATGATGTCGGATGCGTCCTCTTTAGTGAATGTAATTGCCAGAATGTTGAGTGCTTTCTCCTCTCCTTCGACGTGATTGACGATTGGATTTTTGACGGTTTAGAATTTCTCAAATAAAATCTCGTCGAAGTATAGTTTCTAAACCAAGCAATAATCCTTTCGTACAAAAAGTTGTTTGTCACTAAAACAAACCCCTAAATTTATAAACCGAAGTATTGAACCTCGGGTCGTTCTCCCTAGGATTTACAATAAAGTGTTTTGTTATTGGTTGTGAGTTATATTTGGGGTTTTAGAGGAGAAACATGAATAGTAAATGGTAAGAAAACTTTATTAACAAAATGGTCTTGGCAAGATTTGGTTGTCAAGGGTCTTCATCATTATCACTAGCCACAAGTATGGTAGTTGCAAGGATTAATCCCACTTAGTCATCCTTAAATCAATTAACAAAGGAAAGTCAAGTGAGTTATATCAATCCTAGTCCATAAGTCCTAGCTTTCCACTAATTGGATTAAAGAAGGCTAGAGTTAATGGCTATCAACTAGCAATCAATTGGACACTAGTGACTCAAGAAATCCTAAGTTACCTTCTCAAGCCAAGAACATAAAATCCTACTCTAACATCCTCTCAAGCATTTCATCAAACACTTGGAAGGCACAAAAGGAAAGTATAGTAAATCACAACAAGAAAGAATTCTAACAACAATTGAATACAAAGAATTAACAACAACAATCAAGGAACTCACAATTATCATGAATTACCTCAAATTGCATTATTGAAAGAAAACAAAAGAACAAGAATATCTCAATTACAAAACCTAGAAACAAAATAAGAGAAATTACAACAAGAGGATAGGGATAGAAAGAAGAACCAAAGTGTAGCAATCACCACTTGAAGGTAGAAGTAGAAGGAGACTTGAATTAAACCTAGAACTATGAGATCCTAATCTAACCCTAATTCCTAATCCTAAAGAGAAGTGAGAGCTTCTCTCTCTAAAACTAACTCTAACTCCTAAAACTAAGCTAATGATCAAAAGTACCTAAAGTCTCTTGATTCCCCTTCAATACTTGACTTAAATAGCATCAGAAATGAGTTGGATTGGGCCCACATGGCTCCTAAAACCGCTGGGGACGATTTCATAATAGTGGGCCACGGACAGAATCGGCGCGCGCGCGCCAATCAATACAAGATAAACCCTACAAATGGGGTTTGTCAACCTCCCCACACTTAAACCAAGCATGTCCTCATGCTTAAGCCAAGAGAGAAACAAAGGGTATCAACATTTATTCAATGTAAATAAACTATATGCAACCTAAACTATATGCAGCTAAATGCGAAATGGTTTTACTTACTTGGTTAAAAATAAATCAATCCTCCAAGACATATACGCACAAGTAGGGCCAAGATCATATAACGATTCATGAGTCCTACCAATTTGAAGTATAAACATGAGATTCACATAGACTTGCAAGAAGAACGCTCGTGAAAGTCGGGAATCAAGGAGTTGAGCATCGAACCCTCACCGGGAGTGTTTGCACTCTAGTCGCTCGGTGTTTGGGGTTGATTCTCTCAATTCTCTCCTAATCATGCTTTCCAAGATTTGTTTTTCATCTAACAATCAACAATTATTCAATGTATGCATACATGTATCATGAGGTCTTTTCTTTAGGTTGTAATGGGGTTAGGGTCAAGGTAGGATCACATATGGCTAGTGGACTTAGGATTTGAATCTTTGATTAACTTAAACTTTCCCACCTAACCTATATAATGACCTATACAATTAAGTACTAATCTAACTACCCATTCCTCACTTTTTCACAAACTCATGCATTTTCTTTTTCATTTCACAATCCATATGCATTGATTCTTTATTGTTTGAGCTTCACTTTGGGGCATTTTGTCCCCTTTATTGCTTTTCTTTTTCTTTCTTTTTCTATATACATTTTTTTTCTTTTCTTTTATTTTCTCTTTTTTTTTTCTTTTTCACTTTTATTTCTTTTTCTTTTCATTTTTCTTTTTCTTTCAAACTATATACAAGAACATCAATGCATAAGGTCTATACATTTAATCAATACATGAGCATGTACCCAATTTCCCAATATTTCCAATAATAATACAAAACTACCCTTTTATTCCCCCAATGTCCCAAGATCCCTACGCTTGAATGATACACACACACTAGCCTAAGCCAATCAAAGATCCAAATTAAGGACAATAATTGTTTTTCACTTTAAGGCTTGTGATGTGCTAAATTAAGAACAAGTGGGTTAAGCGTAGGCTCAAATTGGCTAACAATGGATGATAAGGGGTAAGGCTTTTGGGTAAGTAAGCTAAATGAAATGATGGCCTCAATCATATAAATGCATGAATACAAGGAATAATGGACATATAGAATCAAACAAATCAAAGATTACAATCATAGAAAGAGAATAATGCACACAAGAAGGAAAAATAAGTGGTTATAAGATGTAACCACACTATTAGGCTCAAATCTCACTTGCTTGTGTTCTTAGCTCAAAAACCATGTTCCAAAATAAATTCTTTCAAGCAAGTTCCTCAAATTTTCTTTTTCAAATTGGTAGGGTGCCCTAAAACAGTTTCTTGGAAAGGAAATCATCACCCTAACCAAGTAGTCCTAATAAGAAAGAAGTGGTAAAAATATGTATAAATTCTAACTAACATGCAACCTATCATGCAATGCAATAACTAATCTAACAAAGAAAACTAAGAATTGGTGTTGAAAAGGAAATTGTTACCCATGGAGATCGGTCGGACGACCTCCCCACACTTGAAGATTGCACCGTCCTCGATGCATGCAAAGAAGAGCAGGGTGGACGGGTTGCTACAATTGATGAGCTCCTTCAAAAGGTTGTGCGGATGACTTGTTTGTTGCCCCATTTAGAAACTTTCCTTTTCTTCCGTATTGGTGGCCAACCCAAAAGGAAAGAAAGAAAGAAAATTAAGCCGATAACAAAGATATCAAGGCAATTAGAACATAGGCGGGGGCTAATGCCAAGTAGGTTTATGGTTCTCTACTACATGGTAGCTACAACATGTAGAGGAGGAAACAATAAGAGAAAATGGCATATCAATGATACTTGATGCAAGAGTACGGTCAAAGCATGAAGAGCATGATGAGCATCAAGTTCGAACAAGAGAGAGTGGGCCATGAAAGACAATATAAGGTCATATCAATGCACATAGAACACAAGTGCATAAAAGATTGAGCATTGATTTGAAGAGAAACATCACCCAACAATATGAAACAAGGCAAGAAGCACCAAGGTAATGCAATGAATCCTCAACAATTGAGTAGGAAGATGCAACACCATTATTAAAATGACTTAAAAAAAACGAAAACATGCTACAAAAACTAAATGAAAATGGGAAGAGTAGAAGTCTGCGAATGTGATAAGCAAAAGAAAATGGAAGGGGAGAAAAAAAACTCTTTTTTTTTACCGACGCGTGCGCGTCATGCATGTTTACGCGTCGATGGGTGTATTGGTCGAAGGACGCGTACGCGCCAGGTGCGCGCACGCGTGCATCGAGTTAGGCCGGAGGCATAATGTCGGCCCAAGTCTGGCACAACTCTCGGGTAAAAGTACCAGGAGTGTGGATCGTGCAATCGACGCGCGCGCGCACAGTGTGCGTGCGCGTGCATTGCCAATTTAAGATCATGTGTGCGTACGCGCCAAGTGCGCGCACGCCTGCATAGACTTGTGCCTCAGGCCCAATGTTTGCACAGTGTAGGCCTAACTCTCGGGTTTTTGGCTGGAGGTGAAATTTTGCATCCACGCATACGCGTACAGTGCGCGTCCGCGTGGATGGTCGAAAAATGCTCAGATGCGCGTACGCGTCATGTGCGCGCACGCGTGGATGGTGTTCTGTTTTTTCTTTTTTCCTCAGGTGCGCGTACGCGTCATGTGCGCGCACGCGTGGATGGTGTTCTGTTTTTCAAAAAATATTTTTCTAAGTTCTTGCACCAATCCAAGCCTTTCAATCCTCCAAACAGCTACCAAAACACCCTAGAACCTTATTCAACATACTATACTACTAACTAAACTCAATAAAACAATAAAAACAAGAAATTAAACTAATTCTACCAATATTTTCAAAAGATAAAAATGAAAATTCGAATCTACCTACAATGGCAATTCAATTCACTTATTAACAAAACGAAAAGAGTATGGAAAGAGTTTACCATGGTGGGGTGTCTCCCACCTAGCACTTTTATTTATTGTCCTTAAGTTGGACTTATGGGGAGCTTCTTATCAAGGTGGCTTGTGCTTATATTCATCTTGGAACTCCCACCAATGCTTGGTTCTCCATTGTGCCCCAAGATTTCTCATGGATTGAGCCAAGTGTTGATGGAGTTCTTCACAAGCTTGGGGCTCCCATGGAGTTCTCCACAAACCATGAGCTCCCAAATTTGATTTTCATTGTGCGATCCGGGATCCCACACTTTGTTTTGACACCCATCCTTAGATTGATCGTCATTATTCCATCCGGGTGGTATGGCCTTGGAATTCTCAAAGAAACCTCCAAACAACTTCCTAGACCCATGCCATTTGGTTCCACACCAACTATTGCTCTTGAATTTTGAGCTTACAACCGTCATGAGCTTAGAATGATGTTTCCAACCACTACACAACTCTCTTATACTTTTGACTCCACAAAGAGCTCTAAGTTGACCATCATTTTCAATTAAACCATATTCAAGCGAGAAAGTAAAGCTTAGGGATAAGAATTTTACCCACTTGAATGTTGTTTTGGATGGTGACTTGGGAAGGGAGACCTCCCCACACTTAGACAATGCAAGGTCTACTTCTTTAGGCTCTTCTTGGGTTGCTTAGACAATGCAAGATCTACCTCTTTGTGCTCCTCTTTGATTGTTTCCACCTCTTCACAAGTTTCTTCAATTTCAACCTTTTTCCTTTTTCCACATGGGTTGGTGTTGTCTTCAAGAACTTCATCTTGCCCAATGGGAGGTGATTCAATTTTGGATAGGAATTCATTGATGAATGAATCCATCTCTAGATCAACCTCTTCATATTCTTCAATTTCGATATACACCATGCCATTTTCGTTTTCCTTGGGAGGTTGTGCACACTCTTTTATAGTTTCAACTTCATGTCCAATGGGAGAGGATTCCATTGTAGAGAGGAATTCATCCATGATTGAATCCATCTCTTGATAAGCTTCTCCCAAGTCTTCAACTATGACATGTCTTGGAGGTTGCGCACCCTCTTCAACATCAATATTAAGCTTCTTGGAGGAGTTCTCCATGATGCTATATTCCCATGGACTTTCAATATCTCCTAAATCTTCAACCACTTCTCCCTTTTCTTCAATGATCATAGGCTCTTCCAAATGTTCTAACACAAAATTTGACTCCTCCTTTTCCACCGGATTTTCCAATTTCTCCTTCATGCTTTGCTCTTCTTTTGACCTTTCACATGTGGTCATGGAATTACCTTGAGTCTTCAAACATTGGTGGGCTAAAGTATGCACCACCTCGGTCAAATTGGTCACAAACTCAAGTGTATCCCGCTTCATGGCCTCTTGTCCTTGAAGCAACAAAGTGAGAGAATCGTCTATTGGGGCTTGGGGTGGATAGGGGGGTTCATTATTTTGGAGAGAGGATTCATGGTAGGAAGGTGGTTCTTCTTGGTAAGGGTATGTAGATGGTGAGTATTGAGGTGGTTCTTGGTAATAATCATGATAAGGTTGTGGTGGTTCTATAGGTTCTTGCTCATAATGATCAGAAGGATGTGGTGTGGGTGATTGGTTATATGATGGATAAGGGTCTCATAAAGGTACTTGGTAGAAAGGAGCTTGTGAGTAAAACCTCGGGTCGTTCTCCCTAGGATTTACAATAAAGTGTTTTGTTATTGGTTGTGAGTTATATTTGGGGTTTTAGAGGAGAAACATGAATAGTAAATGGTAAGAAAACTTTATTAACAAAATGGTCTTGGCAAGATTTGGTTGTCAAGGGTCTTCATCATTATCACTAGCCACAAGTATGGTAGTTGCAAGGATTAATCCCACTTAGTCATCCTTAAATCAATTAACAAAGGAAAGTCAAGTGAGTTATATCAATCCTAGTCCATAAGTCCTAGCTTTCCACTAATTGGATTAATGAAGGCTAGAGTTAATGGCTATCAACTAGCAATCAATTGGACACTAGTGACTCAAGAAATCCTAAGTTACCTTCTCAAGCCAAGAACATAAAATTCTAGTCTAACATTCTTCCAAGCATTTCATCAAACACTTGGAAGGCACAAAAGGAAAGTATAGTAAATCACAACAAGAAAGAATTCTAACAACAATTGAATACAAAGAATTAACAATAACAATCAAGGAACTCACAATTATCATGAATTACCTCAAATTGCATTATTGAAAGAAAACAAAAGAACAAGAATATCTCAATTACAAAACCTAGAAACAAAATAAGAGAAATTACAACAAGAGAAGAGGAATAGAGAGAAGAACCAAAGTGTAGCAATCATCAATTGAAGGTAGAAGTAGAAGGAGATTTGAATTAAACCTAGAACTATGAGATCCTAATCTAACCCTAATTCCTAATTCTAGAGAGAAGTGAGAGCTTCTCTCTCTAAAACTCACTCTAACTCCTAAAACTAAGCTAATGATCAAAAGTATCTAAAGTATCTTGATTTCCCTTCAATACTTGACTTAAATAGCATCAGAAATGAGTTGGATTGGGCCCACAAGGCTCCTAAAACCGCTGGGGGCGATTTCATTAAAGTGGGCCACGGGCAGAATCGGCGCGCGCGCGCAAAGTGCGCGTGCGCGCCCCTGAACTCGAAGCAACATATGGCAAAATTTATATCATTTCGAAGCCCCGGATGTTAGCTTTCCAACCCAACTGGAACCGCATCATTTGGACCTCTGTAGCTCAAGTTATGGTCAATTAAGTGCGAAGAGGTCGGCTTGACAGCTTTCCGGTTCTTTCATTTCTTCATGAGTTCTCCAACTTTACATGCTTTTTCTTCATTCCCTTGATCCAATCTTTGCCTCCTAAATCTGAAATCACTTAACAAACATATCAAGGCATCTAATGGAATCAAGGT
>NC_029777.3:62040551-62053844 GCF_000817695.3 Arachis duranensis
AAGGTATCTAATAGAATCAAGGTGAATTAAATTTAGCTATTTTGAGTCCTAAAAAGCATGTTTTCACTCTTAAGCACAATTAAAGGAGAATATACAAAACCATGCTATTTCATTGAATAAATGTGGGTGAAAAGTGATAAAATCCCCAAAAATCAATACAAGATAAACCCTACAAATGGGGTTTGTCAGTGATATACTTCTTTGAGATATCTTTTGCGGGAGGATTTGGAGATCCCACCTACTGTGAATCCGCCGTGTATCATGTGGACATGTCTTTCTGATGTCCGAGGTGATCGTTCTGTTCGTTCGGTGTCTTCATCTCTTCGTCTCTTTCTTTGATCATCATCCCGGGTGGCCAGGAATCGATCTAATTTTCCTTCTCTCACCAATTTTTCTATGATATTTTTTAAGTCGAAGCATTCGTTTGTGGAGTGTCCTCGGACTCGATGGTATTCACAATATTCCTTTCAGTTTCCTCCTCCCCTTTTGCTTTTGAGTGCCTGTGCTGGGGGAATTTTTTCTATATGGCAGACTTCTTTGTATATCTCGACCAGGGATGCCCTGAGAGGAGTGAAATTATTGTATTTTTTTACTTTCTCCCCTTGTCGATCTTCTTTTCTCTTAGACTCCTTGTCTCTGTCTCGGTAGGAGGCTCCCGATTTTGAGGTCTCTCCTAACCGAGCGTTTTCTTCCATGTTGATGTATTTTTCTGCTTGTTCCTGTACTTCGTCTAAGGAGGTCGGGTACTTTCTTGAGATAGATTGGCTGAAAGGTCCTTCTCGTAGGCCATTGATGAGTCCCATAATGGCGGCCTCCGTTGGTAAATTTTGTATGTCTATGCATGTTTTGTTGAATCTCTCCATGTAGTTTCGGAGGCCTTCCCGATCTCCTTGTTTGATCCCTAGTAAACTGGGGGCGTGCTTGGCTTTATCTTTCTAAATGGAGAATCTATTATCTTTCTGAATGGAGAATCTGGCTAGGAATTTTTTAGCTAAGTCATCAAAGCTTGAGATGGATTTCGAGGGTAGGTTATCGAACCATCGGATCGCTGTTTTTGTCAGAGTTGTTGGAAAAGCTTTGCAGCGAACAGCATCTGGGGCGTCAGTGAGGTACATTCTACTTCAGAAGTTGTTGAGTGATGGTTGGGATCTGTGGTGCCATCATACAGGGTCATATCCGGGAGCTTGAAGTCTTTTGGAATTTTGGTTCTCATGATTTCCCTGGTGAACGGGTCTTGTTCTTTGCGTAAATTTTTCTCGAGATTATGCCGAGGTGCTTTTGATTTGAGATCGGCTTCCAATTGCTGTAGTTTTTCTTCTAACTCCCGACGTCGCCGCACCTCTCTTTGGAGATCTCTTCTGATTTCCCGTTGCAGTTGAGTTTCTTTTTCCAGTTGTTTTAGACGATCCAGGAGTACTTCTATTGTCCCTGAATTTGGTGCGTCTTTGTCTTTGTTGGTCTCCGGAGTGTCTTGTAGCGTGACATCCGCGTTTTTGTGTGGTGTTTGATCCTCCAGACCTGAATCGTGGTCGTTGTCATGGTCGTCCGCCATGGTGATGGGATGACGTCCAGGTTCCCCGGCAACGGCGCCAATGTTCCGGGGGTTACTTGAAACTGTAGGTCGATCTCGGACGAGATCTTCTGTGCTGGTCGGAGCCGACGTGTCCGGCAGGTGTGTAGCGGCCGGAGCTAGTGTGTCCGACTTGTTGGACCTGGTGATGGTGCTGATCCTTCATCCCCGGAGGGTGGGGGGTACCTGCAAGGGACTCCGATGCTTAAGTTAGCAAGGGTATTAAGCAGGTATTGAGTAGAATCAGACTATGAGTTATACCTGGGTGCTCCAGTGTATTTATAATGGTGAGATGTGACCTTCTGTGCATAAGATAAGTTAGTTATCTTATCTTATCTTTATCTTTAAGTGAGGTCATCTTATCTTCAAGGGAACCGCCTCTATCCTATAGGCTTGGGCTGCCTTAGGATTCGGGTCGTACTCCTCTATTTGGGCCCTTAACTGGGCTCTCCTGTCGATTTGGCCGAGCTCTTTGAAAAGAGGTCGGATAGTTTGACCTGAAGAGGTGGGTCGCTTTATCTCGAATCATCCCAGGTCGGATAGCTCGACCCAGGGTATGAACAAGAAGCAAGGAAGAGACATAAAGGAGCTCAAAAAGCATTGGACCTTCAAAAGGTGCCACCCTCACTAAGGTGGACTCATTCCTTGCTCTTATTTTTTTTCGAATTTTTCAATTTTTATGCTTCATGTTTATCTATATTTTGTGTCTCTACTTCATGATCATTAGTATTTAGTAACTATGTCTTAAGGCTATAAATAATTCCATGAATCCTTCACCTCTTTTAAAAGAAAAATGTTTCTAATTCAAAAGAACAAGAAGTACATGATTTTCGAATTTATCCTTGAATTTAGTTTAATTATATTGATGTGGTGACAATACTTTTTTTTTCTGAATGAATGATTGAACAGTGCATATTTTTTATCTTGTTGTTTATGAATGTTAAAATTGTTGGCTCTTGAAAGAATGATGAACAAAGAAAAATGTTATTGACAATCTGAAAAATCATGAAATTGATTCTTGAAGCAAGAAAAAGTAGTGAAAAAGCAAAAGCTTGCGAAAAAAAATTTGGCGAAAAAAATAGAAAGAAAAAGAAAAAGCAAGCAGAAAAAGCCAATAGCCCTTAAAACCAAAAGGCAAGGGTAAAAAGGATCCAAGGCTTTGAGCATCAATGGATAGGAGGGCCCAAGGAAATAAATCAAGGCCTAAGCGGCTAAATCAAGCTGTCCCTAACCATGTGCTTGTGGCATGCAGGTCCAAGTGAAAAGCTTGAGACTGAGTGGTTAAAGTCGTGATCCAAAGCAAAAAGAGTGTGCTTAAGAGCTCTGGACACCTCTAACTGGGGACTCTAGCAAAGTTGAGTCACAATCTGAAAAGGTTTACCCAGTCATCCAACATACTTAACTAGGAGAATTAATAACACTATCTGAACTTTGAGTTCCTATGGATGCTAATCATTTAAAACTTCAAAGTAAAAAGTGAGATGCCAAAACTGTTCAGAAGCAAAAAGCTACAAGTCCCGCTCATCTAATTACAATTAATATTCATTGATATTTTGGGATTTATAGTATATTCTCTTCTTTTTATCCTAATTGATTTTCAGTTGCTTGGGGACAAGCAACAATTTAAGTTTGGTGTTGTGATGAGCGGGTAATTTATGCGCTTTTTGACATTGTTTTTAGATAGTTTTTAGTATGATCTAGTTACTTTTAGGAGACTGACAAAGGACTGCTGATGCTGTTGGAATTTGACCTCCCTGCACTCGAAATAAATTTTCTGGAGCTACAGAACTCCAAATGGCGCGCTCTCAACGGCGTTGGAAAGTATACATCCAGAGCTTTCCAGTAATATATAATAGTCTATACTTTATTTGTGATTAGACGACGTAAACTGGCGCTCAATGCCAGTTCCATGCTGCATTCTGGAGTCAAACGCCAGAAATACGTCACGAACCAGAGTTGAACGCCCAAAACACGTTACAACTTGGCGTTCAACTCCAAGAGAAGCCTCAGCTCGTGGATGGATCAAGCTCAGCCCAAGCACACACCAAGTGGGCCCCAGAAAAGGATTTATGCGTCAATCACTTACTTTTGTAAACCCTAGTAACTAGTTTAGTATAAATAGAACTTTTTACTATTGTATTGAGAATCTTTGGTCTCAGTTTTATTTTATTATTCATCTTAGGAGACTATTGATCACGTTTTGGGGGCTGGCCATTCGGCCATGCCTGGACCTATCACTTATGTATTTTCAACGGTGGAGTTTCTACACACCATAGATTAAGGGTGTGGAGCTCTGCTATACCTCAAGTTTCAATGCAATTACTACTATTTTCTATTCAATTCGATTTATTCCTGTTCTAAGATATTCGTTGCACTTCAACTTGATGAATGTGATGATCCGTGACACTCATCATCATTCTCACCTACGAACGCGCGTGACTGACAACCACTTCCGTTCTACCTTAGACCGGGCGCATATCTCTTGGATTCCTTGATCAAAATCTTTGTGGTATAAGCTAGAATTGATGGCGGCATTCATGGTAATCCGGAAAGTCTAACCTTGTCTATGGTATTCCGAGTAGGATTTCGGGATTGAATGACTGTGACGAGCTTCAAACTCCTGAAGGCTGGGCGTTAGTGACAGACGCAAAAGAATCACAAGATTCTATTCCAACCTGATTGAGAACCGACAGATGATTAGCCGTCCTGTGACAGAGCATTTGGACCATTTTCACTGAGAGGATGGGATGTAGCCATTGACAACGTGATGCCCTACATACAGCTTTCCATGGAAATGAGTAAGAAAGATTGGATGAAAGCAGTAGGAAAGCAGAGATTCAACAAGGACAAGCATCTCCATACGCTTATCTGAAATTCCCACCATTAATTTACATAAGTATTTCTATCCTAGTTTATTTATCTTTTAATTATCTAATCCAATCACATTTGAATCAGCCTGACTGAGATCTACAAGATGACCATAGATTGCTTCATACCAACAATCTCTGTGGGATTGACCCTTACTCACGTAAGGTTTATTACTTGGACGACCAAGTCCACTTGCTGGTTAGTTGTGCGAAGTTGTGGAAAGAAAGTGCTGAGTTAACAGATGCACATACCAAAGAGCCATTATTGATGATCACAATTTCGTCCACCACTCACTTCCAAAGTGTCCTCCATAATCGGAGCCATGGCAATGCCACGGGCTTGATAAACCCTAATTTTGTGGTTTATCTTGTGTTGATTTTAGGAGATTTTATCACCTTTTCTTACATTTATTCAATGAAATAGCATGGTTTCATGACTTTCTCCTAATTTGTGCTTAAGAGTGAAAACATGCTTTTTAGGCCTTTAATTAGCTAATTTTAATTCACCTTTGACTCCACTAGATGCCTTGATGTGTTTGTTAGTGAATTCATGTTGAAAAGGCTAGGAATGGATCAAAGGAGTGAAGAGAAAAGCATGCAAAGTGGAGATTTCATGGAAAATCAAGGATTTGGAATGCATACATCGACGCGCATGCATGATATACGCACACGCATGGAAGATTAAGTCGCATGGCAACGCGTTCGCGTGGATAGCAAAATGCCAAACGACACATACGCGTGACCCACGCATACGCGTCGCTGCTCGCACGTGACCTCATTGAAGTGAAAATGCTGGGGGCAATTTCTGAGCTTCCCAGGCCCAGATCTAATTCAATTTTGAGGATATTACATGCAGAATTCAAGATGGGTCAAGGGGGAATCATTCATACACTTTTGTTTTAGAGAGAGACGTAGAATTCTAGAGAGAGAGAGAGAGGCTATTTCCTCTCTCTAGATTAGGGTTCTTAGTTTTATTTTCTTTTCTAGATCTAGATCTACTTCTTCTTTTGCTTTAATTTTCATTTTATCTTTACTTGTTCTAGCATTTTACTTTTCTTGTAGTTCCTTTATATTGTTAATCTTAGTTTATGAACTCTCTTGTTGATTTCCATTTCCTTCAATGCAATTTATTGTTTCCATGTCTTCTTATATTTGCTTTAGTTTTCTATTGTTGACTTCTTGCCTTTGTAGTTATAGCTTCCTTTAATTCTTGCAATTTATGATGTTTACTTTTATTGCCTTCCATGTGTTTGATGATATGTTTCTTTTAGTCATAGCTTACATTTCTCTCCTCTTGGCTTGAGTTGAGTAATTGGTGATGCTTGAGTTATCAAACTCTTTTGTTGATTGATAATTGGAAGTTGCTAGTCGATTTGAATGCAGCTAAAGCTAGTCTTTCCTTAGGATTTGACTAGGACTTGTGGTATCAAATTGATATCCACTTGACTTTCCTTCATAGTTAGAGGTTGACTAAGTTGAGCAATGGAGAATTCTTGTCACAATTGATAATGATAACAAGGATAGGATTTCTAGTTCTCATACCTTGCCAAGAGCTTTCTTAGTTGTTAGTTTATTTCCTTTGCCATTTACATTTCTTGTCCCTTATCACAAAACCCCAAAAACATTCCTTCATAGCTAATAATAAAGCACTTCATTGTAATTCCTAGGCGGAACGACCCGGGATTAATACTTTCGGTTATTTTTATTGGGGTTTGTACTTGTGACAAACAAAATTTTTTATTGAGGATTGTTTGTTGGTTTAGAACTATACTTGCAACGAGATTTCAATTGAGAAATTCTATACCGACACAATTTTTCTTTCATCAAGGGATTTTCTGTGCCTCTTCCTCAGATACACAGTGACGGATTATACCATCCGAGCATCTCTTAAAGAGATATGGTTTATCCCACAAGTATTATCTCGCATCATGAATGAGTTTTCGAGCTTGCTGCCTACTGTATTCATTGGGAATGAACTTTATAGCCTTGTGATTCACAATGTCTGTGAACCAAGGTGTCGTCCTTATGGCAAAGAGTTGCTCATCTGGAAAGGTTTCAGACATCTCAGTAGAGGGAGGAGATGTCCCTTCTACTAGTTCAATCCGAGACAAGTGGTCAGCTACTTAGTTTTCTGACCCCTTTCTGTCTCTAATTTCTATATCAAACTCTAGCAGGAGTAGTACCGATCTTAGAAGCCTGAGTTTAGAATCCTTCTTTGTGAGGAGATATTTAAGAGCAGCATCGTCAGTGTAGATAATGACCTTAGATCTTATTAAATAGGATCTGAACTCATCAATGGCATAAACCACTACAAGCAATTCCTTCTCTGTGGTAGTGTAGTTCTTCTGTGCATCATTTAGAACATGACTGGCATAATAAATGATATGCAGAAGCTTATCCTATCTCTGCCCCAAAACTGTGCCAATGACATGGTCACTGGAGTCACACATTAGTTCAAATGGTAAGTCCTGGTTGGGTGCAAAAATGACAGGCGCAGTGACAAGCTTAGCCTTTATAATTTCAAACGCCTGCAGACACTCTTGGTCAAAGACAAATGGAGTGTCAGTAGCTAGTAGGTTGCACAGTGGTTTTGCAATTTTAGAAAAATCTTTTATAAACCTCCTGTAGAATCCTGTATGACCCAAAAAACTTCTAATTGCCTTAACATTAGTGGGTGGTGATAATCTTTCAATTACTTCCACCTTAGCTTGATCCACCTCTATTTCCTTGTTCGAAATCTGATGCCCAAGGACAATTCGTTCAGTCACCATGAAATGGCACTTCTCCTAATTTAAAACTAGGTTTGTCTCTTGGCATCGTTTGAGAACTAGGGCTAGATGGTCAAGGCAGGAGTCAAATGAATCCCCGAAGACAGATAAGTCATCCATGAACACTTCAAGGAATTTTTCCACCATATCAGAGAAAATGGAGAGCATACACCTCTGAAAGGATGCAGGTGCATTGCATAGGCCAAATGGCATCCGCCTATAAGCAAACATGCCATATGGGCATGTAAATGCTATTTTTTCTTGGTCTCGAGGATCCACTGCAATTTGATTATAGCCGGAATAGCCATCCAAAAAGCAGTCGAATGCATGACCTGCTAGTCTCTCCAGATTTGATCTATAAATGGCAAAGGAAAATGATCATTTCTGGTGGCGTTATTGAGCCTCCTATAGTCAATGCACATACTCCACCCTGTAACTGTTCTTGTGGGAATTAGTTCATTCTTTTCATTATGAACCACTGCCATGCCTCCCGTTTTGGGAACAACTTGGACAGGGCTCACCTAGGGGCTGTCAGAAATGGGATAAATAATTTCAGCTTCCCATAATTTTGTGACTTCCTTCTGCACCACTTCTTTCATGGCTGGATTCAGCTGTCTTTGTGGTTGCACCACTGGTTTGGCATCATCTTTTAGCAGAATCTTGTGCAAGCATCAGGTTGGGATAATGCCCTTAAGGTCACTTATTGTCCACCCAAGAGTTGTTCTGTGTGTCTTTAGCACTTGGATTAGTGCTTTTTTTTCCTGTGGTTCTAAGGTCGAGCTTATAATCACAGGATAAGTATCCCCATCTCCAAGAAATGCATATTTCAAGGATGATGGTAATGGCTTAAGCTCAAGTTTAGGAGGCTTATCCTCTTCCTTAAGAGTTTCTAAAGGTTCTTTTATTTCCTCTGGCTCCTCTAAATCAGGCTGGGCATCATAAAAGATGTCGTTCAACTCTTCTTTGAGTCTCTCAACCATGTTTACTTCTTCCATCAGGAAATCAATGATATCAATACTCATGCACTCCTCTGGAGTGTCTGGATGCTGCATAGCTTTGACAACATTTAACACAAACCCATCCTTATTGACTCTCAGGGTTACTTCCCCTTTTTGAACGTCAATAAGGGTCCGTCTTGTAGCTAGGAAGGGTTTTCCTAGGATAAGGGAGGTACTCTTGTGCTCGTCCATTTCCAGCACCACAAAATCTGTGGGAAAAACAAAGAGTCTAACCCTAACAATCATGTCCTCAATCACGCCTGATGGAAGCTTAACAGAGCCATCAGTAAGTTGAAGACATACACGGGTCAATTTAACTTTATGAGAATCAGCAGAGTTCCTAACCTTAACATATGAGGTTAGTGACTCATACTTATACAATGTAAGGTTCGAAAATCAAAAACTCCTTAACAATGGTGATCTTTGTTCTACTTATACTAATCTAATAACTAAGGATTACAGAAATATGATAACTAGTCTTGTAGTGCAAAAAATCCACCTCTCGGGCCCACTAGGTGAGTGTTTGGGCTGAGCTTGGGGTGAGCCACGAGTTGGTACTCCCCTTGGGGTGTTGGACGCCACCTTGGGACTCCCTTGTGGGTGTTGGACGCCAGCTGCTCCCTTTTGGGCGTCCAATGCCAGAAAAGGGGCTAGTAACTGGTGTTGAGCACCAGTTTCAGACCTTTATTTCCAAAGCCATTGAGTGTGCACTATTTGGACCTCTGTAGCTCCAGAAATGCTCCTTCGAGTGCATGGAGGTTAGATCTTGACAGCATCTGTAGTTTTTTCTCTGTCTCTGAATCAGACCTTTTCCAAAGCTCTTTAATTTCAGCCAGAATTTACCTAAAATCACATAAAAACACACAAACTCAAAGTAGAATCCAAAAATGTGTTTTGCACTAAAATCTATGAAAACATAATAAAACTTAATCAAAACATAACAAAAACTATATGAAAATGATGCTAAAAAGTGTATAAAATATTCGTTCATTGGTAGCACGAATCCCCACACTTTCGTACAGCTGTACGAGCAAGTGCACTGGGTCATCCAAGTAATACCTGAGTGAGTCAAGGTCGATCTCACGAGGATTGTAGTTTGGAGCTAGCTATGGTTATCTTGCAGGTCCAAGTCAGGCTAATCAGAAGGTTGTAGGATTACGAAGTTGTATTAAGATTATTGGAATCAGTGATAGGAAAAAGGTAAAGGATTGGAGTTGTCTTGTCTTTCTGAATTAACTCTGGTTTTACTGTCTTCTCTGTTTGTGAATGATTTTTTCTATGGTAGGCTGTATGTGATCAAAGCCATTGCCTGTGGTCATTGATCTCCTCTGCTCCAGATCAAACGCCATTGCCCGTTGTCATTCAATCTGACAGAAGGTGAAGCTCTAGCAGTTCATTCTCTTGGCGATCCTACTCAAAATGCCACAGACAAGGTCGAATCTTTCGGATCAGAGAATGCTGCTTCTTTGGATTCTAACCTATACCACGAAGATCCTAATCTCCCTGGAAATTGGCTGAACTGGTGTCTCGAGAAGTCCCCATTGAAGTCGTGGATTAGCCGTCTGAGAGATGTATCAACATAGTTGTTGGTCCGTGCTTTTCGGCCGCGTATTCACACGAACCCAAGTAGATGCAGGTGTTTGTTAGGCACATTCGTCTTAGTATGATGAACAGAGCTAATTGTCAATGATCATCATATTCACCATGTTGAAGATCGAATATACATCTTAGAGATAAATCAAACACAGATCGAAGAAGAAACAGTAATACTTTTATTAATTCAAAGGACTCAGCAGGGCTCCTTTCCTCAACCTAGAAGGTTTAGAAACTCATACTAAAAATAAAATACAAGGTAAAACTCGAATATGGTGTGTATCCTCCCAAAGAGGTCTCAAGACATTGTGTAAAATAACTCTTAAATACTAAACTGATGACTAGTAAGGGTAAAATAGTATATTCACTGCTAAAATCCACCTATTTGGGCTGAGCTTTGATGCGATCCACATTCTAGGGTACCTCTATGGCATTGAACGCTAGCTAGGGGGTCCTCTTTGGGCGTTTGGACGCCGGTCTCTACTTTTGGGCGCTGGACGCCTGGAAGGGGCCAGGAAGGTGGTGTTGGACACCAGTTTTGGGCCTTCTAATCCAAAGTAAAGTATGGACTATTATACATTGCTGGAAAGCTCTAGAAGTCAGCTTTTCATAGCTGTTGAGAGCGCTCTATTTGGACTCTGTAACTCCATAAAAGCTCTTTCGAGTGCAAGGAGGTTAGATCTGAACAGCATCTGCAGTGCTTTATCCATCTCTGAATCAGACTTTCGCTCCAACTCCTCAATTTCAGCCAGAAGTTATCTGAAATTGTCCAAAAATACAAAAACTCATAGTAGAATCCAAAAATGTGAATTTAATACTAAAATCTATAAAAACTCAATAACAACTAAACAAAACATACTAAAAACTACATGAAAATGATGCCAAAAAGCGTATAAATCAACACACACCCTGCGAAATTTACAAGTTTTGCGTACGGGGACAACATCGTGCGTACGCACATGCTAGGAAGTGCCATCTGTTGGGGGAGTTCGCACGTATCTTTATGTGCACAGAAAATGAAAAATTTTACCTTCTATGCGTACGCACACTTGAGAAAACTCTTTTGGGAGTGCATACGTACAACTCTATGCGTATGGACACTGCCCTGTTTTTCAATGAAAACCTTGTTTTTTAACTATTTTATCTTGTATATGCTGGTTTTAGTTTCAAAATTCTGTATGTTTGTATATAACTAGTTGGTCTAAACTCTGCGGGCAGAGGCTAGTTCCTTATGACTATTATACTCATATATCTATTTATGCTTTCTTATCTTGTATCTATATCTTGTGCGTTAAGTTTGTAGCTTCGTGTGAACGTTTGTGCTTTTGTAACTCTATTTTTGAGCTTATTTCTTCATCGGGCTTCTAGAATTACTATTTCCTTCTATATATATTATTGTATAAGCCTTAGAATTGTCGTGACCTTTAATTAACCTTTGCTTTACGACATGAGGTAAGGCTTAGGGTAATTAGGGTGTTACAGTACATCTTGCGATTGTTTAGAGTGAACAAGAGCCCACGATAATCGCAAGAGACACTCCTGTAAGAACTCATTGGATTGCTTCCCAGCTTCAGTAACCTCTCTCTCACACCCCTGCACAAAAACTCGAGTTATAAAAAGCAACAAAGGAACAATAAAAAGATAAAGAGGTTTCAATTGTTATCAAGAATTTCTTTTGTGAATAAAACATATCATGCTCCAAGCTATAGCTTTAACTGATTACACAATGATCCATCACAACAGGGAATTGTTTCATAGAAGTTGCAATTCCTCCTCCTTAACTAAAGTAACAAAATATATGTGATTGATTTATATATAAACCCTAAACCTATTGCAAGCGCTTACTCAAGAAATCACAAGTCGATATCAATTCTCAATGAAGAAAATGGAATCGAGAAAAAGAAAAGGCTTACAACGACGATGTCAGGATCACACCAGAGAAGCTAGACTTTGCTGGAGAAGAAGTTACCAACAAAGTCAACTATCATTCCGAGCTTCGCTTAAGCTTCGCCATTCAACAATAACCACCGAGTTTCCACCGAGTTGAGCTAAATTTCACAAATCGTTGCAGAAATGACCGACAAAAAAATCTCTTTCTTCGCTGATAATAAAATAATTGATAAACTTACAACAAGCTCAATCAGCATCAACAACAACAAGAAGATAAAAACGGTAAAAAAATTTGATAAACCTAAATTTGGCACAGAAAAATTCATCCCTAAGCACCAAAATCAAAAAATCAAAGTATACTTGAAATTCACTAAGGGAGCAAACGCGACAAAAGCAGCGGCGGAGAGAGCTCTGTGACGACGGTGATGAAGGGAGCAGAAGTGATGAGAGCGGCGGAGAGAGCTCTACAACGATTGGCGACGAAGGGAGCAGACGTGACGAGAGCGGCGACGGAAGGAGCTCGTGCGACACAAAGGATGACAGAGAGATCGTGCGACGCAAACGGTGGCGGCAGCTGCAGAAGAAGCTCGTGCAATGGAGAAATGAAGCAGCTCATTGACGGAGAAAGGAACAAGCTCGTTTGATTTATGTGGAGTGTGAATGGAGCTCGATAGGGTGGGGATAAAATTAGACTCAATATTTTTCGAAAGAATATTTTAAATTACAGACAGATTTTCTGTCTGTAATAATTTAATAAAACGCAACATTTTTGTTCATTTAAATACAGATAGATTTTCTGTCGGTAACTATTTCTCACAAAAAAATTAATTTTTTCAACAGAATTATCAACAGATTCTCTTTCCCATCTGTAATTTATGTTAATTTATTTTCCTTTGTTTCCAACAAAAAATCTCTCGCAAAATCTGTCTGTATTTTCGTGGGATAAAATTTGTCGGAAATATCCGTCTATAATAAATAGTTTTTTAGTAGTGTTTCATGGATTTGTCTAATGTTATTTATAATTTTCGTAAGAATTTAATTAAGGAATTAACTTTTTTCAATTAATATTAATCAATTATATTTTTTTGAATTTTAAATTTTAAATTTTAAAATTTAATGTTAAATCTTTTAAAAAATAAAGGCTAAAAGAAAATTTTATAATAAAAAATCGACTAGTATGATTAATTACTTAGAAAAAATTTGTATATTAAACATCTTAAATTTTCATTAACATATAATAAAGGTAGATCTCACTTATTTTTGTGTAATTATCCTATATAGGTGTATCTTTATCAGAATTAGTCATTTAGGTATTATTTTAAAAATCACATAAACTGTATATTAAATTTAAATTAAGAGTAATTACCCAAATCAATCCTCGAGGATTTTAGAATCGAATATTTTAGTCCCCAAAAAAAAATAATATACAGATTAATTCTTAAGGTTTTATTCCGGTAGACAAATCAGTCTCCAGTTTATTTTTCGACAGTGTAATTACCAGATTAGTCCCCAAAGATTTTAAAAACAGACATTTCAGTCCTCAAGAAAAACTAATGTACAAATCAATCCCCAACGTTTCTCTCTGTTAGACATAATAGTCCTCCGTC
>NC_029777.3:62054690-62055641 GCF_000817695.3 Arachis duranensis
ATAAAAGAATTTAATGAATAAATTTATCATTATTTTTGTCTAAAAAATACAAAAAATATAGTACAATATTATTGTGCAATTAATAATAATTATTATTTTATTTTATTTTATTTTTGGACAGGGGACTATTATGTCTAATAGAGAGAAACGTTGGGGATTGATTTGTACATTAGTTTTTTTTTGAGACTAAAATGTCCGTTTTTAAAATCTTTGGGGACTGATTTGGATAATTACACAGCCAAAAAATAAACTAGGGACTGATTTGTCTGCCGAAATAAAATTTTAGAGATTAATCTGTGTATTAATTTTTTTTTTTTTGAGAACTAAAATATCCCATTCTAAAATCCTCGTAGACTGATTTGGGTAACTACTCTTAAATTAAAGAAAATGAAACATAGTCAATAAAATAAATGGCTGGACATTGATAAACAACAATAGGAAAAATAGGAGAAAAAGAAATGGCCTCGAGAAAAAGAAGTCACGTGGAGGCACGTGAGGTGGTTTTATATAATAATAATATATAGGCGATATAGGCCTCGCATGCCGGCGTGCCTCGCTTTATCCAACAAAAAATGGTAAAAAAGAGCAAGCGAGTTAGATGGGACCCACTACCTTGGCTTCAGTCTCATCTACTGACTGACACACGCGTCAGTATTCAGACATGTGACTCAGTTTCATTTTCATTTTTTATTCTTTCTTTTGTTTTCTTCTAGTTATTCAACTCTCCTCTCCCTCGCAACGCAGAGGCTATGGTTTTCGGATAAAACACTAAAAATAGAACACAATAAATAAAGATAAATTAATGGACCCTTTTTAGTTCCGTACAACTCTTTTTTTTTTCATTTTATTCGTGAATGCGCTTACAAAAATCAAGACTTTTTTTTTGTTATTACTTTCCTCAAGTTTTATTAATGGATATTTTAAAATAAAAATATTAAGCGTACATAAAAA
>NC_029777.3:62056304-62059837 GCF_000817695.3 Arachis duranensis
GTTATAAATAAAATTATTTAAAAATAAAAATAAAAACATTAATTAATAGATAAATAATATTATCGCTTTTTAATTTGAATATGGAAGTAAAGTTGGTGTTGGACTCGATTATGAGAAGGAGCGGTGCTTTACATTGGTGTGGTGTCAAGCACAAATAGAACTCGGACCATACGATATCCCAATCGCTAAACGGACGGTCCGAGTTGCTTCAATCAAAACGCACGGTCCATTTTGTGGAGGCCTGGACATGCGTCACACAGAGGCCACTCTCCAAACGGTGCCATGAATATTAACATAGACCATTCAATACCTACTCACACCATCCGAGTTATCACAACGTTTTTTTAAATCTTTTTAAAATTTTTAGTTATAATTGTTAGGAAATTAAATATTATTGTTGTTGTGAGAAATTGAATTTAGGAATTAAAACTGAATAATTAGTACTATTTTTTCAAAAGTATGTAAGTTAGTTTTGGGATTATTTAAATTTTTGTTAATTATAATTATCATTGTTAGGAAGTTAATTATTATTGTTATTAGAAAATGAATTTAAGAATATAATGAGAATGATTATTAGTATTTTTTAAAATTTAGAAATATGTGTTTAAATAATAGTAAATAAATAATTAATATTACAAATTATAATTTTAGATATTATAAAAAGTTTTTGTATTCCAAATAAATAAATAAACAACATCTCTAATGTTGTAGTATTGTTGAGAATTGATTAGGAATATATGTATTAGTTATTGTTATTAATAGTTAGTTTTGAAGAATTTTAAGGATTAAGAGTTAATTTTAGAAGTTAGACTTATTTGTTTTAGTTTGATTTAGTAAAATAATTTATGGTAGTTGTGTGGTTTTAAGTAATATGTATGTTGTTGAGTTAGTTGTGCAAATGTTGTTAATGAGTTGCTGTAGTTAAAAAATTATTATCTTTTAGTAGTAACTTAATAATTGTTAATGAGTTGACTAATAATTTGTTATGGTTTTGTAAAAATTAAGAATATTGACATGTGATCACCCAATTCCTCCGGATCGGTACAATGATAGGGTGGAGGACCATTTACAATTTACTGATTTTTATTATGCATCTTAGATAGAGTTGTCCAATGTCAGAAAGCACTGGTGAATGCTCTAATTGAAAGGTGGCACCCAGATACACAAACTTTCACCTTCCGATTGGTGAATGTGCTGTGACGCTTGAAGATGTCGCTATAATTCTTGGTCTTCCGACGGACGGTCTTCCAGTCACAGGGATGACAATGAGTAGTTTTGATGCGTTGGAGGCGGAGTGTTTGCACCAATTTGGAGTTACACCTCGTAAGTCGGACTGCAGAGGAAGCTACATAAAACTGACGTGGCTGCGAGATCTAAAAGAAAATTTACAGTTGACTGATGAAAACAATATATAGAGGTATGTGAAGTGCCACATTATGTTCCTGATCGGGACGATCTTATTTGGGGATAAATCTGGGACAGGTGTGCACTGGAAGTTTCTACCTTTGCTTTGTGATTTTGGCAACATTGGACAGTACAGTTGGGGATCGGCATGCCTAGCACACCTTTACAGGGCGTTATGTAGGGCATCTCGTTTTGATTGTAAGGAAATCGATGGTCCACTAACACTTCTGCTTGGTTGAGCTTGGATTCCACTGCCATATCTAGCGCCGCTTCCTAGGGAACCCCGCAGTTTTCTGCTTGCAAACAGGTAATATTATATTACATTTACCCGGTATCTTGATATTTAGAATCCAATTGTGCTAATGAAATATTCCATCACCTTGATCTTCATCACCATCTGGACCAACAACTTCGTAGTTACTTTCGAACTCTTCTTCACTGTCACTATTGTAATCTTCCCGTAGAATATTCCGGTCAGCCTCAGATTGCTCAAACTCAACATACAACTCGATGAACGAGATTTGACTCCGGTTTTCAATATACATTGAAAACATCTCTTTCATGCTCGCTTCGTCCATTACATACTTGGTTTGAAATTGGACGAATCCACCAAACACTAGTATAGGATATCTGTATAGAATACAAGATATTTTTCTTACCCTCTAAGAATCAATCTTTTCACAAATCACAACTTTGACCTCTTCAAATGAGATTGTGAAAGGAATCACAACATCTAACGGATTTTCACAAACAAATGTTACTCGTTCAGATGTTTGTAACACAGTCTGACCAAAATAATACATTTTCAATAGAACTCTGTCACTCATTTCTCTCAATCACTTAAACAAGATCATAAGCTTGACTACTAGATTTTTAGGTTTCATGCCAAGCACGGAAGAAACAGAGAAACAAAAAACCAGAAGAAAGAAGCCATTGAAAAATGAGAAGAAGATGCGAGTTGTTTTGATCCAGCAGTCACACACTTTTATATATGCCACAATCAACTTGCCCTTCGATTATGTTTAGTTGATTCAAAAAAAAAATATAAAATACTCAAATCGTACCATGCGATTTCATAACCCATTTCATAAAAAAATTACCAACCACAAATAACTCGGAGGGTCCGATTTCCACCTTCCGAAACTTCAAAATATCCCCGTCTCCAAATCGGACCATGCGATTTGTTGAGCCAAATTTCAAATTCAAAGAACTCGCACGGTCCGAGTTCCTCGACCTGACACTCTCAAAAAAGCTGCCCCACAGATTGGTCTGGTACCCATGACTCCATATCTGGAGAAGTCACGCACAAGCCTTCCATATCGAAAAAATTGAGCCTAATATAATTCCTTATCTTGATAATTAATTAAATAATTAATTAATTTTAAAAAATATATTATTATTATTTATTAATTTTTTATTAAGTCAATTCATTTATTTATTTTTAGTTTAATACTAAATTAAATTTGCAAGATGAAATAAAATAGAAACAAATAAAGACAACATAATAATTTATAATTGATTATAGAAACAAAAATAATATATAAACGATACAATGATATATTTATTATATATAATTATATATATTTTTTAACTCTATGAGATTAAGTGCCCCCTCACTCCTTAATTTGGGTCTATTCTTAAGGTAGCGTTTATTTTTAGGTATTGAGACGGAGATTGAGAGACTGAAATTCAGTATTATGTTTTGTTGACTCAGAGACTGGTATTAAAATTTCAGTCTCTATCTCTAAAATTTAAGTATGTCAATATCTCCAAAAAATAAAGACACAAGAAACTGAATATTTTGGGAACAAAGAATAAAACTTTAATAATATTTTATACTTAAAATACTCTCATTTCAATTAATTAATTTTAACTTTATCATTTGTACAAATTAAATTAGAGTTTCATTTTTATTTTAGTCTTTGTCTTCCATTTTATACCAAACACAATAATACTAAAATTTATTTTAGCCTTTATCTCTCAATATTTATCTTTTTAACTGAATCTTTCCATCTCTATCTTTCTTTTAAACACTACCTAAATATTCTAAATATCATCCAACAAATTAAACTTATATAAGGAATTATAAAAAAAATAATTATTTAAATAAAGACTCTTTATAAAAATAA
>NC_029777.3:62059870-62060636 GCF_000817695.3 Arachis duranensis
ATCGGTTATTTAAATAAAAATTAATTTTAAAAATATAATTGGTTTTTAGATAAAAAAATTAGTTTATAAAAAAATCAGTTTTTCGACAAAAAAAATTATTTTTTAAATTGAACTTTTAATCTAAAAAATTGAAATTAGAATATTTTTTAAATTTAATTTTAGTTTTGGTTAATCAATTAAAAACTAGTTTTTTAAATTTGGTTTTAGTTAACTAATTTAAAAATATTATTTTAGTAATTAATTAACCAAAATAAAATTATAATTTTTTAATCACATAACCATATTTTGGTTTTCTTAATGTACACCCTCGTAAAGCAGCGCCACTTATGTGAGTCCAGCTCCACCACAAACTAAGATAACAATAATTCGAAGCAAGACGATGATCATGATATAGGCCCACTTGTTAGGGCCCATCTTAAAATTATTTAAACAAGAGTAGTGACCGACTGACTAACATAACTTTTTTTTATGGTTTGTAGGCATAGACTTTTAAATATTTTTATACTCCATTCAAGAATCAAATTCTTGATATTCAGATAGGAAAAGATGAAGTTCTACCATTCATCAATTGCACCCTCTCAATTTTTCTTTTAATTCCAACTTTAGTATAATTAAAAAGGTTGAGTTTAATTTGCATTATTATTTTCTATTTTTATCTATAGTATTTTTTGTTTTTCAAAATTTTATGAAAAAAATAAAAAGCAAAAGATAAAAATAAAAAATAAGATTTTATTATTTTTATTTTTTTAGAGTTTATTTATTTTGT
>NC_029777.3:62060643-62064181 GCF_000817695.3 Arachis duranensis
AAGAAAATTTTTACTAAAAATATAAAAAAAATTTAGTTTTTAATATATTTATTTTGTATTTATTAAATAAAAATATTTAAAATTTTCTACTAATAATAAGTGAATTAAATCTTAAAATAGTCTCTAAATTTGTAATCGAGTCACAAACACGCCCCTAAACTTAAAATTACCCAAAATTTATTCATGAACTTAATAACGATCGTCTCTGATATATTTTCTAGTGATGAATTGATGACATGGTTGGACGAAAGTCACGCTAAAAGTCATGTAAACTTGTAAACGTCGTCGTTTCTTTTTTAGCGTTCAAATACAACCGAAGGCTTTAGATCTGGTGCATAAACTTATAATACACATCCTCTCCTCCCCCAACGATGACGGCTCCACCATCACCAACTCCAAGTCCAACCTTAACTCCCCTCAATTTATCAACTCCTTCCGCTATGCCCAACGTATCCTTTACAACTGCCTCACCCTCTTTCCTCGCCCCTGACGCTGCTGCCATCGCTGACTCCATCAAGTGCCGCCTTGCCTCCCACGAAAGCTCATCTTCTTGCTCTCTCCTTTGCCAAGTTCTCCTCCAAGACCAATCTCGGCAGCGTCAACAACAAGTGGATCATCATCTACCTTATCAAGATCATCTTCGAAGATCGCAAATTAATGGTGTGAAATCTCAATATTACCCTTTTAACCTCTTATCCAATTTGTCCCTCTCTGATGATGCCAATTTCAACCAGGGTAAGAGTTTTTTTTCTGTTAAGCCTTTAGAGAATAATAACAAAAAATGTTGGGTTAAAAGAAATCTATTGGTTTTAAAGTATCCTGAGAATATATGCAAGCTTGTGTTTAGAGATTTTATAGATTTCATTAGAAAAGTGTGTTTAGATATTTTGTCAATTTGGTTAGGAAAGGGAATTAGGTTTTTAAAGAAGTATTGGTTAGTGATGTGTTGTACGTCAAGGGGTTGATGGAAAGTATGTTAAATTCGATGATGGTAGTGATAGAGGTGGATATGTGTTATGATATTCGATTAGGGTATCTAAAGCTACTAAGATTATGGTACATAAGCTTTGTGAATTGGTGGGGAGGAAGAAAAGACTTTTTGAGAGACAGAGGCACAATAACACTAATGCATTAAACCCCTCTCAATACTTAAAATAACATCGTTTCAGTTGTATTTTAGGATTTAAAAAAAAACAATGACATTTATAAATCTAGTGTGATCTCTGTCCAATCACATCATCAATTCTATCACTGAAAAATACCTAAAAAACGATCGTTGTTAAGTTCAAAAATAAATCTAAAGCTATGAAGTACGTACACTTTGCTGAGTTGCCGTGTCTGCGTGTCGAACACATTTCGGACACGATACTCACCGACACTCGTCCGACACGCGTGTCTACTGTGTCCAAACCGTGTCTCAATAAAAAATAAAAAGTTCTTCTCTGGACACACTTGGACACACCTAAATACCATCACGTGTCAACGTGTTCGATCTTATTCTTAATATAAATTATTAAAATAAATTTAGATATAGTATATATTATTATTTATTAAAATAAAAAATATTTTAAATACTTGATATAATTAAAATAAGACATTAAAAATAATTTAAAAAAATAATTTATATTTTAATATTAATAAAATATTAAAATATCATTAGGATTTATCTAAAAAAAACTTTATATTTTTTATGTATACGTGTTCCCGTATCATGTAAGATTTTAAAATTTACGTATCAACGTGTCTCATATCGTGTCGTGTCCCGTGTCCGTGTCAATATCCGTGCATCATAAATCTAAAGCAATTTCAAATTTAGAAACGAATTCGAAATTTGATTACAAATTCAAAAATCATTTTAAAATTTAACTCATGATAAACTTATCATGTTAACGAAACCCTTTTTCAAATTAAACTTTGTTATACTTAATAGCTTGGGGGAATCAATTATTACGAAGATTTCACGCAACTTTAGAAATGGGTTATCATATAGTTAAAGATCCCTACTCAAATAATATGGTTGGAGCGTTATTGTATTAACTGGAAAAATAATGACGTATATATAGCCGTTGACATGCATTCCAAACATGCATGCACACTTGGCTCCACGAGCGAAAATATTATCCACTCATAGCACATTATCTATCCTCCTCTCTTAAAATTAACTAGATTTAGATTCGCGTTCCACGAAACGAAAATAATTAATTTTCGTATGTAAAAAATTATTTAATAAAAAAATCTTAAACATTAATATTAATTCTATATTCGTTAAGTTATTTAAAAAATTGCTATTAATTAAAATTACTTGTATATATTATTAACTAATTATTTACATTTATAATTAAAGATAATTACTTATATTATTGATTTTTGTAAATTATCTTCTAATTACAAGAATAAACTTCCCTTTAAAAGAAAATTATAATTAGTTAGATAAATATTATCAACTATGGTTATTCATATAAAAAATATTAATAATAATATCAACATATGAATAATCAATTTAATTGGGAAAAGAAATAGATTTATATTTGTAACAACAACAACAACAAAGCCTTGTCCCACTAAGTAGGGTCGGCTACATGAATCAAACGACGTCATTGTGCTCTGTCATGTATCATGTCTACAGAGAGACCGTTTACATGTAGATCTCGTTTGATCACCTCATGGATGGTCTTCTTAGGTCTTCCTTTGCCTTTCGCCTTTTGTCCATCTTCCATCTCATCCACCCTCCTGACTGGATGTTCTATCGGTCTTCTTCTCACATGTCCAAACCACCTGAGACGCGATTCAACCATCTTTTCCACAATGGGTGCTACTCCAACTCTCTCCCTTATATCTTCATTCCTTATTTTATCCAATCGCGTATGACCACTCATCCATCTCAACATCTTCATCTCTGCCACACTCAGCTTATGTTCGTGCTCCCCTTTAGCCGCCCGACACTCCGTACCATAAAGCATAGCCGGTCTTATAGCGATGCGATAGAATTTACCTTTAAGTTTTAAAGGCACTTTTTTGTCGCATATAAAACCAGATGCACTCCGCCATTTTGACCAACCTGCTTGGATCCTATGATTTACATCCTGTTCAATCTCTCCATTATCCTGTATGATGCACCCCAAATACTTAAAACTTTTAACTTTTCCTAGGATGTTTTCTCCAATCTTCACCTCTATATTGGGGTTTTCCCTTCTCAGACTGAACTTACATTCCATATATTCTGTCTTACTACGGCTTATGCGCAGACCATACACTTCTAAAGCTTCTCTCAATAACTCCAACTTTTTATTTAGGTCTTCCCTTGACTCTCCCATAAGGACGATATCATCGGCAAAAAGCATGCACCATGGCACAGGCTCTTGGATGTGCTTTGTGAGTACTTCCAAGACTAATGTGAAAAGGTATGGACTTAAGGATGATCCCTGGTGTAATCCTACACCAATAGGAAATTCCTCCGTCACACCACCTTGCGTCTTCACACTAGTTGTGGCCCCATCATACATGTCTTTAATTGCCCGAATATATGCGATCCTTATTT
>NC_029777.3:62064202-62076682 GCF_000817695.3 Arachis duranensis
TCCCTTGGTATCCTATCATACGCTTTTTCCAAATCAATAAACACCATGTGTAGATCCCTTTTATTACTACGATACCTCTCCATCATCCTTCTTAATAGGTATATCGCTTCAGTGGTAGATCTTCCTGGCATAAATCCAAATTGGTTCTCTGTTACTTGTGTCTCTTTTCTCAACCTCCGTTCTATCACCATTTCCCATAACTTCATAGTATGACTCATAAGCTTAATCCCTCTATAGTTTCCGCAACTTTGTATATCCCCCTTATTCTTGTAGATAGGTACCAAGGTGCTCTTTCTCCACTCATCAGGCATCTTCTTTGACCTTAAAATCTCATTAAAAAGCTTAGTTAACCAGTTGATGCCTTTTTCTCCAAGACCCTTCCAAACCTCAATCGGGATATTATCAGGTCCTACTGCCCTGCCATTTTTCATCTGCTTTAGAGCCTCTTTTACCTTGAAGTCTCGAATCCTTCGATAGTAGTAAAAATTTTGATCTTCTTCCCTTGTGCATAATCGACCAAGGCTCGGAAGAGTCTTCTGTCCCTCATTAAATAATTCGTAGAAGTAGCTCTTCCACCTTTCATTAATCTTCTCCTCTTGAGCCAACATCTCTCCATCCTTATCCTTTATGCACTTAACCTGATCCAAATCTCTCGTTCTTCTTTTCCAGCTCTTTGCGATTCTATATATACCTTTTTCTCCTTCTTTCGTGTCCAAAGACTGGTAGAGACCCTCATATGCTCTTGTTTTTGCTTCACTTACAGCCACTTTTGTCTCTTTCTTAGCCGCCTTATATTTTTCTCAGTTATCTGCATTGCGGTATAAACACCACTCTTTAAAGCATTCCCTTTTTATCTTTATCTTTTCTTGTATACTCGCATTCCACCACTAGGACTCCTTGTCTCTTGGTCCTATTCCTTTAGATTCACCAAAACTTTCTTTTGCTGTTCTTCTAATAACTTCTGCCATCTCCATCCACATCTCTTCCGCGCTTCCATTCCCATCCCACTTTGCCTCTTCTCCTACCCGTCTTAGGAAGCTTCTTTGTTCCTCACCTTTCATCCGCCACCACCTCGTCCTTGGGTTCTTCGTATGATGTCTTTTCCTCAACTTTTGCTCAACGCGAAAATCCATGACGAGCACCCTATGTTGTGTTGTCAAACTCTCTCCTGAGATAATTTTACAGTTAATGCAAAATTTCCAGTCGACTCTCCTCAACAAGAAGAAGTCGATTTGAGAGCTTGTCATGCCACTCTTATAGGCTATAAGATGTTCATCTCTCTTTTTAAAACATGTATTTGCGATGAGAAGATCAAAGGTAGAGGAAAAGTCCAAAATAATTTTACCCTCGGCATTGATCGCCCCGAAACCATGGCCTCCGTGAATACTCCCATATCCAGTCACTTCTCTCCTAAGATGGCCATTTAAATCCCCTCCTAAGAAAATCTTATCTCCCAAAGGTATGCCTTGAACCAAACTCTCTAGATCCTCCCAAAACCTTATCTTGTGTTGTTCGTCCGAACCCACTTGCGGTGCATAGGCGCTAATCACATGGAAAGCACCTCCCTCTACCACAAGTTTGATAGAGATGATCCGATCTCCCACCCTCTTGACATCCACTATTGTATGAAATAAATTAAAGAGTAAAATATATCAACTATTGTATGAAACAAGTAATTTGTGAATTTAAATATGAATGTGTAAATAATAATTATTTTCAAGAATTACAAAATAATACGCACTTTTTGAATAAAAAATTTGAATGTAAAAATTATACATTTTTTAAATGCTTCTATGTTAGTTTTCTCTTAACAAAGTTTTACTTTTCTATCTTACATTACTAGAAAATGGCTTAATAAAGACAGATTTACAGACAGATTTGGTCTATATTACAGACGAATTTTTGGTTACCGACGGAATTACCGACGGATTTTGTCCCTCTGTAAAAGCCTCGTCAGAAATTATTTACCCACGGATTTTTTTCCGTCGGAAAATTACCGATGGATTTTTACCTGTTACCGACAGATTTTCCCTCTGTAAATTATCCATCCATTTCCTTGAAGACGACGAACTTTTCGACGGATTTTCAGACAGATTTTTCGTCTGTAATTATAGACAGATTTTCCGATAGATTTTCCGTCGGTAATTACAGATGGATTTTTCGTCGATAATCACAGACAGATTTTCCGACAGATTTTTCGTCTGTAATTTTTTTTAGATTACAGACAAAAATCCGTCTGTAAATCTGCCGGTAAGATGAAATGGAATTTTTTTTAGATTTTTTCATTGTAAAATAAACCTGTTTTATATAAAATAATATAAATTTAATAATTACAATTTTTTATCTAATTAGCATTCAAATATTTATAATATTACAAAAAATAAACAAATTCATCATATTATAAAGCTAAAAGAAAAGTATTATAAACAAGCAAGTCAATATAATTCAAGACATAAACAAAGTGTATTATCAACTATAATCCTCAGTATATTGTTTAACCATACTAAATTTATCAACTATAGTCCTCAGTATCATCTTCATCCCCATCGTCATCATAGTCTTCATCCGAAGAGATTGAAGGTGGCGGCGGTGGCAGTGGCGGTGGAGCAGTAGTGGAACTACTTGACGCTCTAACCTTCTTGTAATAGCTAACATAAGCGTCATTCCATCTCTTCTGTTTCAGCTTTTCCTTCTTGGCCTTTCCAATTGCCCGTTCTAACTTTTCTAACTTCTTTTGAGTCTTTTCCAAAGGAGCCAAGCGTGCATCTAACAACTTACTAATACACTCATCTATCTGTTGAGTAACACGTTGAAAAAGCTCTTCATTGAGATTATGAATCTGTTCTCGCAAATCAGGAACATAATTTTGATTGTAGATGCTCTTCCAGATACAGAGTTGGCAGAAGTGGTTCTAGACTTAATAAATCTAGAAAAGGATGCTCCTTTTCCATAAACTCGATTCTTCTTTTGCCCACCACACACTTCCTCCCAAATCAAGTCTTTATCAATTGGTGGTAGCTCCATTCCTTGTGCTTGAGCCTCGACATGTTGGGCCTAAACTTCTGCTAACTTTTTTATAAACTTCTCCTGTTGCACAATGATTACAAAATACCAACAAATTTTCATCCTTTCCCAATAATTCAAATAGAATAAGCTCTAAAATATTCATGATTCTCATTACAAAATACAAAATAATATTCTCACAAGAAGCAACAGGAACAATTGGCGAAAGGAATAATTAACTAAAGTAGAAGAATAAATGACATAAATCAAGACATCAAACAGAGAATATCCCAATTAGGTGGCATGCATTATTAACAGCATTTGTTTGCCACACAAAAAAAGGTTTTTAACAGCATTTGTTTGCCACACAAAAAAAGGTTTTTAACAGCATTTGTTTGCCACACAAAAAAAGGTTTTTAACAGCATTTGTTTGCCACACAAAAAAAGGTTTTTAACAGCATTTGTTTGCCACACAAAAACTCAATTCATTAACATATCAAATACTCATTGATTAGAATCTCTATACATATATATAATAATCTATAATTAGGTGAGTGAATTCAGTATTCTTATATTCATGCATAGTTCCACATTCTTCAATTTCTAATATACTATTTTGTTCAAAATAAACAATTATTTGAAAAAAATGAATTAGTATAATTATTAATCAAAGTCAAGCCAAAATGGCATCAATGACACAAGATTTTGCTTCGCTGAACCAACAAAATAAAGGTCATGAATTACTCTAACATCTCACTGAAAATGCAGCAAAAGGAACAGTAAATCCATCTTTTTCAAATATGTAAATTAAAACACATGTTGCTTTGCTCAGATCTAGAAGAAATTAGTCTCATTTTGCTTGAAATGTTAAAAAATAAAGGTACTATAACTCTGGTTTTTGGATGTAATTCTGTTAAAAAATAAAGTTCAAAAACACTACTACTACTACTACTACTAATAAGTAACAGAGAAGAAACTAAATAGTAGTAGTGAAAAATCTATCTACTTAATATTTATACTATATCTCACATGAGTGTCTTGAGAGCGTTTGTCCACCCATTTAGACTTGTCACTTTTAAGTGTGTGGGTTTCCTTGAAGACTTCCTCATGAGTTGGTGTACGGTCCAAATGCTTCTTCTGTTTCACATAAACACAGAATAAAAAAAATTTATATAAATAAATGTCTATTAAATAAGATCTAAAGCCACTTAAATTATGTTACCATCCTCTCTATAGTTGAGCTCAGTGGAATAGAACCACCGCAATGGACAGAACCACCTAAGAGTGACGCTCAATTCTCCCTCGCTTTTTTCCTTATATTTTTCCATTTCTCATCCGCTTCCCAGTACTTTTCCAACACCTTTTTGTAAGCAGGAATTAGCCATTCATGGGTTGTATCCACACCCTCACGGATATCTGACATCATTTGGCTAAATCGCTTACTTGTCCTATATTTGAAAGCCCTCCAAAAAAACTCCTCATCATCATCATCAGTAAGAAAATGGCTCTGCACATAAAAATAATACTATAATATAAGATAAGACAAGAAAATAACCCAGTATTAAGCTCTTTTTGGATACTAGAGCTCTCTATCATAATTAAGACCCTGGATGTTAACCTACTACATGTTTGCTCTCGTTTTTCTCCAGTTCATGATTTATTGTTACCTCTTTATAGATCCTATATATTTCTATTTTAGCTATACAACTATATATCATGAATTATGGTATATTAACATGATTATTATGATTATTCAAAACTGATTGAAACAGGTAAACAAAACTTAGCAATTTATATATAGGACATTTATAAAGCTAAGTGAAACACATATTCTCATGATATTTTTCTTGCAGGACATTAATCAACACATTAGCAAAAAAAAGGGTAGAATTATAGTATAGATGACAAAGATATACATAAATCATATATGATCATTGATATATATGTTATTTTTACCTTCCACTCCTTAAACTAAAGCTTCTTTGTCAGAAGAGGGACATCCCCAAACTTTTTATATGGTTTATCATACCGTTTCTTGATGATCTCTGTAATCTTTTGCGAACCAGGAGGGAAAGGTAACCAACTGATAATTTTATAAAGAATTGACATGTTAGGAAACTAAAAAAAAAAGCAATTATTTCTCTAATTCAAACAATCAAATTTTACCTTGTTTTTCTATCTGGAACCAATCTTTGTTTTGTGACAACATTAGGAACCGATGCAGTTTCTGATGGAGGAGATGTACTAGAGCTTCCAGGTGTTTCTGAATCAACTAATAGGCTGGAATTGCGAGACAGAGGAGGAATCGAAATTGGAAGAGGGGGTGGTGGAGGGCCCATACATCCTGGAGTAGGCTAAGTTGGTGGAGGAAGACCAGTGTAGCCTGGATTAGACACCATCAAATACGGTTGCTGGGTAAGTGGTCCTGACTGAAAATCTGGCACAACTGAAGTCCTAGAAGAGGTGGAGGTGTTGGTAATAGCGGCTGCGACGGTGGTTCGAGAACCTCTATGACCCTTGACACCTTTACCCTTGACCTGAGGAGCCATGATCTACATATATATTAAAGACAAAATTAAAACAACACAAGCAAAAATAATATTAAAGATAAAACCAGCATGCATTCCATCAACTGCTGCACTAACAATTCCATCAACACAAGCTAAATTATGTTATATATAACATTGTTCAGTGCAAATCAGCAACAATTAAGTAAAGTAGCAACTACCATATAGCGTTGTGTAATGTAAACAATTTAAACCACCCATTATTCAAAAAATAAAAAATAAAAGAACAAAAAGACTACCTACTAACTTTGCATCACTGCAAATTCTACAATAATAAAACCTAATAATTTATTTTAATTACCCTTTTTACTATTAACTGATTCAGTAGTATAACAGATTATAAAATATGTAAAAATTACGAAAAATATTTTAATTCTTTTAACCATATTGCAGAAAATAAATGAGAGATGAAACATTAAAATTTTGAAAATGGAAAGTTCTATATATACTGCACCAAAACAAAATTAAATTAAATTAAATTAAACATGAAAGTTTGAAAAGCTATTTCCGTACTCAACCTGCAGCTTTTATGTTTCAACTACCTGCATTCTCTACTATATATTTAGATTTAGAGAGAAAGATAGAAAAGAATTTTACCCTATTAAAAATCGATATCATCATCAAAGTCTGCAACATCATCATATTCATTTTTATTAGCTCCAGAATTAGAGCCGATGGACAATTCGATAATGCGGTCCTCTCCAAATGGAGACTTAAGACTAATAGGAGGCTTGTGAATATTAAGCTTCCACCAAATTTATTTTAATGTAGCAAACTAGATATTAAGCTTGTGAATAATCTATCAGGATTTGCTTTTTACAAAAATACCTCTTTGATTGTAGCTTTCACAAGGACACCAAGAACGGCAGTCTCATTCAACCGTCTATCTTTAAGGATCTAAAAACACAGCACAAGTGAGTAGTCTAAGTTAAATTATAAATAGACATAATACCAAACTCAGGAGATCATATAATACAATCATTTTTAGTAGAATTCTGACATAACAGTTAATCATTTAATTAAATAATCTAGCAATAAATTAATTAAGTACTATAGCAGCAGTAAAGCAGAAGTAAAATATAATATCATTACAGAAAATTATAATTAAAAATATCTCAGATTATTATTGAAATTAAAACAAAATTAAAGCAATTACCTACGCACCACGTTTTATTAGTAAACCAAATGCACTTTTCGAACACTATTGTACTTTAGTTTGCACATCGGGTTCATGGGTTGGTAGTTCACGGGACCGAGCTATTTTCAAATTGGACTTGGCACACTCAATTTGTCTCTAACCTAAAATGAAAAGAAATAGAATTGAATAATTATTTTTATTTATTTTAAAAAATAATTTTTTTAATTCGTTTTAGAAAATTTTCTTTTAAATTATGCCAATAAATTCTATGTTTTGTTTTCCTTGACAGCATGAGAATGAGACTGGTGACTTCATTAAGTCAATTCAATGTTTGATGAACGAAAACGAAGCTTCTGAAACAGATGCAGCGTGAGAATGAGACTGGTGAGTGCATAAAATCCATAGCACTATGCATGTACCAACGTGGAGATGGCCATAGCATTCAATATTCTCAAATCAAGAATCGCATATTATCATTACTTATTCAACCCATTCAGGATAATATATATGTATGAAGGACATGCTGCATAATGGAAAAAAATGGAAAAAATGGAAAAAAAATTCAACCAATTCAGCTAATTAAAGCAAGCATAATCAGCAATATGCTGCATTCATTTGAAAAAAATGGAAAAAAATTCCTTTAAATAAATTAAATTTTAAAAATAAATAAAATTTGAGGTGCATCCTACCTTGTATATTTTCAGAGAATGATAAAAATCAAATACTCCAGTACCTGGTGATCCAATCCAATGTCCCAACAAAGACTTTTTTGTTATCAACAGTTGCTACTGCACCAGAACCAGGTTCTTCAAGGAATGTTCCATCTGTAACCTGCAAATTTATAGTACACTAACATGTGTGTCCTCATGAAACTAACCTTTATGACAATATATTTAACATGAATTACAGATTTCAGCCATTCACAAATTACCACCAAAAGGTTCTATTTTACAAAAGTACATTAGTCAGTGAGTCTTACAGCCAATAAACATTGCCTATTAATAAGTCAATCTCATATAGATGGCATATACTGACAGTAAAAGGGGGCACAAAACAAAGTTAAGTACCCAGCCGTTTCTCCTCTACAAAAGAATAGCAACTCAATAGCAATTAGCCAACTGTTATTAGAGGCAGATTAGCTCATGGAAAGCAAAAAATCCACCAGTATTATAAACTATAATATCATTCCCTTTCTGACACATACACACTCAGACGCATAGATAAACCAGGTAATATAGTAAAGAGCAGGGTCGGCAAATATAACAATGTTATTATCTTTTTATTTTAATTTTCAAATAATTTGTTTATTTATTTCCATTATTTAAGTAAAACACATTTTATTAATATGATAAACTAATCAATAATTTAAATAAATAAATAAGTAAAGTTCGTCACAGAATAAAGCAATGAGAACACTTGATATCAGGATGGGGAAGTTGAATAGAGAAAGAAGAACCTTAGCGTTAGTACAATTAACTTTCTGAGCAGCATCCACAATAGCTTTCCCAACTGGATGTACTGAGAAGCTTCCGTACCTTGGATTCAGCTCCAACCCAGCTCAGAAAAACTCCAGGTTCTGTTTGTTCAAGTGACCTTCACAGAAAACTACTGTGTAGTTAGGAGAGCAAGTATGTTTTCTTATGAGAAAGCACATAACAAGATAGAAGAATGTTTTGGAGGCTTTTCATCAAACAGCTTACATGCATCATTCGAAATGCTTTGATTAAATAAAAAATTCATCACAGCAACCAAATAAATCACAAAATCAAAAGCAAACCCTAGCTTAATCTCAAATCGAAAATGAAATCAAGCAGCAATTAAACTAACTGAAAGAAAATATAGTCACCATCGATGTTGGGTTTGAAGAGAAGAAAAAGTCACTGAAGGAGGATTAAAATTTATACTCATAAAAGTAGAGTTAGGTTTACCGAGAGTGATGATTGACAACGACGAGAGTGATGGAAGTCCCAAATGTGTTGATGATGGAAGAATGCGGTGGATGACTGTGGTTATGGAACAGCGGTGATGGAAGAATGTGGCACTGAGGAGCAAGATTTGGAGTGTGAATGGAGTCTGAAGCTGCTTGTGAAACTCGTTTGGAGTGTAACTGTGGAGCTCGAGGGTATAGAAGCAACGTTTAGGTTTAAGTCAATATTACCGACGGAAATTTTTAAATTACAAAGTCTGTAATAATTTAACAAAACGCACCGTTTTTGTCCATTTAATTACAGATGAAAAATCCGTCTGTAACCATTTTCCACGAAAAAAATTAATTTTTCCGACAGAATTATCGACGAATTTTCTTTTCCGTCTGTAATTTATGCTAATTCATTTTTTTTATTTTCCGACAAAAAATTCCTTTGAAATTTCGTCTGTATTTCTGTGGGATAAAATCCGTCAGAAATATCCGTCTGTAATAACTAGCTTTTTAGTAGTGTTAATGGTAAAATGTTGTATTTAAAATTTGAAAAATATAGTGGTAATTTTTATCAAAAGTATATATTAACATATTGTGAAGAACTCTCTTGTTTAGAAGTTTTAGAATTACAATTGTGCTAAATTGATGTTCTCTTATTTTTAGTATTTTCTTTTATCTTTTCGATAAAATTCGGTTTAATTTTTTTAAAAATTAAATAACGATAATTCTTATCAAACGAATAAATTAACATATATGAACTCTCTTATGATTTTATATAATTTATTTTAAATAATTATTCTTTAAATTAGATTTTAATAAGTATTGTCAATGTTAATTTTCTCATAATCGTCTATCATCATTAAATCACTTTTGAAAAAGTAAATGAGAGAAAAAAATATAGATTAATGAATACTATACTATTTAAGAAAAAATTGTAATAACAAAATAGAACAATATCAAATATCTAAAAATAATTGTAGAATTATTTTGATTTTTCTTTTAAAATATATTATAAATAGATTACAAAGGCATTTATTGTTTTCAATTAATTATTAGTTGATCATAGAAGAATCCAATGAAGGACCCAACATGCATTCTATAAAAGTAGTAGCCAAGCTTGATCCTCTTAACAAACTACTACAAATGTAATGTGCACACTTCACAGTCTACTATGACTTATGCCTGTGGGGCCTCTTCCATATTCTCTGAGTATATAAATTTAATGCTATATGTATATCCTTGGGTGAGAGATAAAATCAAGCTGCGAGAGAACCACAATACGATGGAGTGATGGACCATCTAGCTAGCAAAGTAGCAAGCAAAGCAAGTAACAACTGGGAATTAGAACTGATATTCTCTGTAGAACTAAAACGCTAAAACAAAAATGTTTCATTAGCAATGTTATTCTAAATTATTAATATGCTTAATTAATTCTAGTAGGTCCCTAGTACTATGCATTATTATTATGAGAAGCAGCAATAGACAAAAAAGAGTGGGAAACCACAATTGAGAATTCAAAGGGTAAACTGTTAATAGAAATTGAAATCAATTAAGTTGTTTGAGGATAGTACTGCACACTAGAATATATCTCGTTTATATTGTAATACATATATTTAAAAGAAATTTGAAAATAATAAAAAATATTAATAATATCAATAATATAAATTTTTAGCATGCAATTGGAACATAAAAATGTTGGTAAGAGAGATTAAAATGAATAAGTTTGATCAGTTAGTACTCAAAAGAGAATTGAGACGGTTATTATCTCTCACGTGAGATAACCGTTTCAATTCTCTTTCTATTATCCCCATCAATTTTTTTTAACAATTGGCAAATAATTTTTATGTACTCTTTTTTGAGTACTAATTGATTAAACATATCTATTTTTAAAAAATTTAAATTAAATTATGGTCCAATTAAATTGATTTAAATTTGAAAAATAAAAATAACCGTTTACCGATTTTTAGAAAAGATTGATGTGATAGTGGGAAGAGAATTAAAACGGTTATATTCCACGTGGATAGTGAGAGATAATTAGCGTGAAAGATAACCGTTTTAATTCTCTTCCCACTGTCCCATCAACCTTTTTGAGTACTAATTGATTAAATATATCTATTTTAATCTCTTCTATAAACTTTTTTATGTACTAATTGCATGCAAAAAGTTTGGATTATTAATAATATTAATATTTTTTATTATTTTCAATTTTTTAAAAAAATACATATATATAAATTATCTCAATTACAGTGTAAACGAGATAAGATATGGATATTTATTTTAGTAAATATTTTTTAAATTATTTATTTCGGTAATTGTTATATTTATTTAATTTACAAAAATAAAAAATCTGACAACACGGTGATGAAAACTCACGCAAATTGTTTGAATTAGGTTTCAAAATGGTCCTTAAAATTGGCGTCGTGCATTAAAATTGTTTTTGAGATTCTAATTGCACCAATAACATCTTTAAGATTGACAAAAATACACCACGTTAGTCTCTGACTTTTTGGCCCGTTTTTCATTAACGACGTAATGACATGGCTTGATAACGTGAGCTGTTAGTGACACGTGTCACTCCATAATTTGGCCACATGTAATGGTATGATGATGTAGTGACCAGTGACACGTGGCATGCTGATATGGATGGTTGTGTCATGTGTCACAATGCTATTTGGTCACGTGTTCGTTTGTGCCACGTGTCGCAACAGTATTTGTCCACGTGTCGTCCATTATGTCATCATTGTAGATGCACTAATTAGTCCATCACTTTACATTAAGTGACTCATTTTAGTCCCACAAATTGAATGTTGTAACCATCCTACCCCATGAGGCCTGAGATTTCTCATTTCTCATGATGTTCGCCGACATGAATAGGTTTAAATATATATCCCGCATAGGTAGTGTTCCGGGGGTTACCTGAAACGTGTAGCTCGGTCGTCTTGAAAGGCCCGAGGTGGGGGTTCAGGGACCCGAGCTTGATATGTGGAGTGGTTGGTGGTTGTACCTGCAATGACACTCCGATGCTTAAGTTAGCATGGGTCCAAGCAGATATGTGTAGAATGTGGAATGAATGCCATACCTGGGTGCTCCAGTGTATTTATAGTAGTTGGCCGTGATCTTCCCTGGATAAGATATTCTTATCTTATCTTATCTTTGGGAGTTTTATCTCTATCTTTGTGGAACCGCCTCTTCTAGGCCTTTTCGGCCTTTAGGTTTTGGGCTGCGTTCCTTTTGATGGGCCTTCTTAGCTTTTATTGTCCGAGGTCCGACCTCAGGTGTGGGCCTTGGGACGAGGTCGGACCTTTCATGGATTTTGCCGAGTTGGAGGAGCCCTGACCCATTCTGGCGTTTAACGCCCAAAATGCCCCTTACTGGCGTTTTTTCGCCAGTAAGCTCATTTTCTCTGCTTTTTGAGCTGAATCCTTCTGTAACTCTGTGATTTCCTCCAATTTCATTGATCAACCTTTGAAAAATGTATATCAAACTTTGATAAAACAATTAACCTTCTAATGACTGGGTTGCCTCCCAGCAAGCGCTTTTTTATTGTCTTTAGCTGGACCTTTACTGAGACTCATTCAAGCCTCAGTTTTGAGCATTCTTGCTCAAAATTACTTTCAAGATAATGCTTAACTCTTTGTCCATTAACAACGAACTTTTTGTTAGAGTTATTATCCTGAAGCTCTATGTATCCATATGGTGATACACTTGTAATCACATATGGACCTCTCCACCGGGATTTTAATTTCCCGGGGAATAAATTGAGCCTAGAATTAAATAGCAGAACTTTCTGCCCTGGCTCAAAGACTCTGGATGACAATTTCTTATCATGCCATCTTTTCGCTTTCTCCTTGTAT
>NC_029777.3:62078758-62079151 GCF_000817695.3 Arachis duranensis
TTGTATAGCAACTTTTTAGTAAGCGTTTTCGAAATCTTTGGCTTTCGCCGCTTTAAGGCTTCTTTCTTGGATCCGGGCTTTTTCTCGGACCTCGGGCATTCGAGTACCTCCCTTTGTTGGGTCCGACCTTGTCGTTGGTCGGCCTTTTAAGTTATTTTTGTAATCTCTTTTTATTTGGCTTTTTGAGCCTTTTCAGAGTTGCTTTATAACTTCTCACATTAATTTGAACCTCGTCGCTTTATCTTTGCCGACCTTTTGTGGTCTCTTGGCAAATGATTTTTTGCGTTTTGCCGAGCATAAATTAATGCGCCTTGGCGGGGTACTTTTCAAGATTTGTTTCATCATGAGGCAGAAGAAAAGAAAATAGAAAAATTTGATTAGTATTAAAAAAGA
>NC_029777.3:62083045-62089779 GCF_000817695.3 Arachis duranensis
TTTCGTGAGGATCTGGATGTTCCTCCGCCTGCAAAACCTCCATTTATCATGTGAACGTGCCTTTCAGGGGTTCGTGGGATTTGTTCGGCCCGATCTTCGTTATCTCCTCGCCTTCTCTTCCTGGTCTCTTCTCCTTTCTCTGCTATGTATCTGTCGAGTTTTTCTTCTCTGGCCAGCTTTTCTATAACATTTTTTAGGTCGTAGCAGTCGTTAGTAGAATGACCGTAGAGTTTATGATATTCACAGTATTCGGACCGATCTCTCCCCGCTCTCTTGTGTTTCAGCGGTCGGGGTGGTGGGATCTTTTCGGTGTGACATACTTCTCTGTAGAGGTCTACCAGGGAGACTCGGAGGGGGGTGTAGCTGTGGTACTTCCGTGGCTTGTCCGAGTTGAGTTCTTCTTTCTTTTTCTGTTCCCGATCCCGATCTCGGAGTGGGTAGGTTGATTCCTTCCTAGAAGAGTCTCTTAGCTGGGAGGTTTCCTCCATGTTGATATATTTTTCTGCCCGCTCCTGCACCTCGTATAGGGAGGTCGGGTATCGTTTGGATAGGGACTGGCTAAACGGTCCCTCTTTTAGGCCGTTTGCTAGTCCCATGATGGCTGCTTCAGTGGGCAAGTGTTGTATGTCCAGGCAGGCTTTGTTGAATCGCTCCATGTATTCTCGGAGAGTTTCTTGGTTACCTTGTTTGATCCCGAGCAGACTGGGGGCATGTTTTGTCTTGTCCTTTTGAATAGAGAACCTTGTTAGGAATTTTTTAGTTAGGTCTTCGAAGCTAGTGATTGATCTTGGTGGCAGGTTGTCGAACCACTTCATGGCCGACTTGGTGAGGGTGGTGGGGAAGGCTTTGCACCGAGTCGCGTCGAAGGCGTCGACTAGGTACATTCTGCTTCTGAAGTTGCTGAGGTGGTGACGGTGGGGAAGGCTTTGCACCGAATCGCGTCGGAGGCGTCGACTAGGTACATTCTGCTTCTGAAGTTGCTGAGGTGGTGACTTGGATCGGTGGTGCCGTCGTAGAGATCCATATCGGGTGGTTTGAAGTTTCGCGGTACCTTTTCCTTCATGATCTCTTGCGTGAAGGGATCATGGTTGCCTTCGGGGGTGGTGCCGCGTTCTGTCCGGTCTTTCAGGTTGGCCTCTATTTTCCGCAGTTTTTCTTCTAATTCTCTGTGCCTTCGAGTCTCCCTCCTCAGATCTTGTTCAGTTTCTTTCTGCTTTTTTATGTCCCCTTCGAGTTGTTTCAGCCGGTCTTGTTGTGCCCGGACTGCTTCTAGAATTTCCGAGCTCTTCTCTTTTTCGAAATTTTGTGGATCTTTGTTTGGGAGTGATGTCTTTGGGCGATTCTGTTTTTTTTCTCCTGGAGTGCGTGGTGATAGAGGGCTGTCCGGTCGTTCTCCGGTGTCAATTTCGTCCTCTTGTTCAGGTGCAGCACGGTCATTGCTGTGAGGGTCGTCCGCCATGGTAGAGGGATGACTTCCAGGTCCCCGGCAACGGCGCCAATATTCCGGGGGTTACCTGAAACGTGTAGCTCGGTCGTCTTGAAAGGCCCGAGGTGGGGGGTTCAGGGACCCGAGCTTGATATGTGGAGTGGTTGGTGGTTGTACCTGCAATGACACTCCGATGCTTAAGTTAGCATGGGTCCAAGCAGATATGTGTAGAATGTGGAATGAATGCCATACCTGGGTGCTCCAGTGTATTTATAGTAGTTGGCCGTGATCTTCCCTGGATAAGATATTCTTATCTTATCTTATCTTTGGGAGTTTTATCTCTATCTTTGTGGAACCGCCTCTTCTAGGCCTTTTCGGCCTTTAGGTTTTGGGCTGCGTTCCTTTTGATGGGCCTTCCTTGCTTTATTGACCCGAGGTCCGACCTTTAGGCGTGAGCCTTAGGACGAGGTCGGACCTTTTATGAATTGGCCGAGTTGGAGGAGCCCGGCCAGGGTATGAACAGGTAGTAAGTTAAAATTATAATTCGTAACGCTAAAACTTTTTAGCTTTTCCAAATGATAAGTTTTGGGTAATTAATTAATTACCGTTATAATCAAATTTCTTTTATTTTATTAATTTATTAAGTTCACTGAATAATAAATTAGTAGAGGAACAATTATAAATGCATCGTCAATCAACAATTGGTAGATGATCACAATTTCTATTCTTAACCCAAAATACTTTTGTCATAGGATAAATCAAACTAATGCTTTAGTCATTCTTATGAAAAATCTTAAGATCAACTAAACCATTAATTCACCTAAGCCAATTATAATTTAACCATGATTAGAAGCAACAATGTCACTCCTTTCTTTTCCATTATTGCCACGGACAGCACCTCTCCCCTTCTCAAACCGTGATTTCATCTCATGGTTAACTAACCTAGTAGATGCTTAGTCATTAAACTCAAGTACATGTATTGTCTTATTCACCAACATCAGCCACAAAACACACATGCAAGCTTACACCCGTTATTCACTACATTGTCCTCATTCCACTTATTCATTTGCTCACACACAATCTGAAAAAAAGAAGAGAGAAAGAGTGAAAACCGAAGTGACCCAACAAACACGGTTAGCTTGTCATCTTCCTCTTCCCTTCAATTTCGGTAGGAGGTTGAAGAATGTAGCCCTCCTCTTCCTCTATTAACCCTTATAGAATTGAAATTCTTTACTGGGTAAGCTAGTCTTGGCTCTCCCTCGCTTCTATACGATTCAGTTTCACCATTATTGAACAATTCAGCCTTGCTCTTTCTTCTAGTTTAGGAAGCTCAAGGGAAGTTCCTCTAGTCTCTCTATTCCACTGAGCCATTCGATCAGAGAAGGTGAGAGTTACATCTCCTCTTTTCTGATGGTCAGAGTTTGGCCCTAAGACCCTAAGGATAATGATGAATGAAATTAAATTATGATGCATTAGGTGTTGTAGTTAAGAAAGTGAGTTTAGGAGCAAAGCATATCAATTTTTGACATCACCAAGTAAGGGTTAGGATAATTAGATTGTTAATTTTGTGGCTGTGCCTGTGATGAGAATTGATGAAGTATTATATGCTTGACTGATGATAAATATGATTCTAGTATGTGTTTGAATGATGGATAGGATATATGAATTGATATGTTTGGTATAATGCTGAAAGGTGAAAGCTTGACTTTGTTTAGGTACTTGAAATTATAAAAATTGTCGAGTTTGGGTTTTTAGGTTATGTTGGTTGTGAAAGCAACCCTAGATAACTGAAGAAAAGTTGGAAATATGATTTTGAAAGGGATATAAGTTCAAATGTGAGTTATGGTATGTAAGGTTGTTGAAAAGGTCCAAGGCAGAATTTTCTGCATAATTGACAGTGGAATAGACCAGTTTTTTGGAAGCAGACCAGGTCCTATTTTTGAATGAAACTATTTTTCTATAAAATTTTATGTGTTATGAGCGTCTCATAAAAAATTCAGAATTTATTGATGAGTAGTTTGGAAAAAACGAGTTTTTAAAGATTGATGGATTCTACAGAAAATTCTGTTTTTCTACTGCAGAAGCACCAACTTCCAACCCACTTAATTTACAATTCTGAAGCGTTTTTGAGCTGAAACCAATGGAAGTTTCAAGCTTTTTGCGTCCAAAATATTTAGTTTAAATTTTGTGTCAAAAATCTTTTTAACCAATTAGATATATAGCAAAAAATGTGAGTTGCTTGCTGGATTTTGAAAACAGATTTTTAAAAGGCATGACTGTGTTTCTAACCTCATAACTTCTTCATGCGACATGATAAAGATCTAGAATTTGATTCATTGAAAAAACTAGAAGATTCTTGCATAAGGTCATAAATTTTGAAAAGCAATGGGTGAAAATTGGATTTTTAGGGTATTTTACAAATTTACTACCCCCTGTTATTTTTCTGCACTTTTAAAAAAATCGTGACAGCATCTTTTTAAAAGAGATAGTACAAGTTTAAACTAAGACCAAATTACCTCAATACCAAGTTTTAGATTTTAACACAGTAGTATTAATACAGCCAAGAAAGATTTAAGGATAATTAGTGATGCGGAGGTATGTATAATTAGGCGGTGATGCGGAGGTACGTTTTATAATATTGGATGTGAATATAATAAAGGAAGAGAAAAATAGAGAGTCATATGTAAAAGGGGTAATGGTAACGGAAATGAGTTGAGAAAAGTATATATTGAATGGGCCTTGTGCCAGACTGCTAATGCGAAAGAGCCCGCTTAACGGATAGTCTGAGATTGCTAATGCGGGAATGTTCGCCTAACTGATAGTACTGTTTCTTACTATGATGCACATTAAAATGTTATTATAAGGAGGCCTAACTGACACAGTAAAGGAACCATATTCAGGTTCGCTCCGAGTAACGTCGAGTTGCAGGTAGACAACCGACTCATGAGCTCATGACCTGCGCTAGGAACATGCATGCATCATCTTGTTTGCGCATATGAACTTCCTGTGAATTGTTTATTTCCATTTTCTAATTGTTTATACTATCTACTCGTTGAATGGATATTTGTGCCCTGTGTCTCTATGTTTGTTCTTTTTCGGTTTCAGGACAAATTAGAGACAAAGACCCTAGGTTCCCCGTTTACCTTGCTGAGAACTCTAGGTTCTCACCCTTCTTTTCTTTCTTTCTCTCCCTCCCCAGATGGGATCGGCAGAAGAGTCAGTTGAGTTTTGGATTTCGGTACATCGTCCACATTTCGATCCTGGCATTCCGGAGATTGACCTAGCTGACATTTTACTCATTTTGATGATCAGTAGTATTACTTTTCCCTCGCTTTTGTAGTACTTTTAGAGGGGTATGACCTCTTAGTAGTTGGTTCCAGTTTAGGAAACCCATGCGAGGATTGGGACCGACTTCCTTTTTTGTATCTGTATATAACTTGGTGTTACACTCGGCTTTTGATAGATAACATGTATCTCTAAGCTTAACTCCTGTGTATATTTATATATATGTATATATGTTATTTTCTGTTACCAAGTATTTATCTGTGATATTGATTTGAGTATTAACCTTGCGAGCAACTAGATGATTTTTTTATGATAAATAAGTTAATTACGCTGAATCGGTCAAGGCTTATATTAATATTTGCTTATAAAATCCGAGTCTAGAGCCAAGTAGGTTCGTACGATAAGTAACACCTAAATGAGATAGTCCATTCACCAGTTTTTTCTCATTTTTTCTCTATAAACTTAAAATTCTCAATATCTTTGAATGCATTAATTTCAATTCTATTTTTTCCCATGTTATTCAAATATAAGTGCTTTTATAAAATATTTTTTCTCTTGCGAATACCCCTAACCGCCATCTTGGAATTGACGTGAAGGCATTTCAAGCACCCTCACTACCATCTCCGACCTCTTTCGTCTAGACCGAAGAGGTCAGAGATGATAGTGAGGGTGCTTGAAGTGCCTTCAGTCTAGCCCATTTACACACAACGAAAATGTGTATTTCATAAGAACAAAAAAATATTTATTTTAATTATTAATTTCTTGTTAAAAACACATGTTTTTTTGATGAAAAATGTGTCTAATCAATCATATAATTCTTTTTTTATAATAACATACTTTTATATTACAAAATTTACTAATATTAAATTATTATAAAAAATTAAATAATTAAAACTAAAATTTTAAAAATTTTTATGAAAGCACTTGTATTTAAATGATATATGAAAAAATAGAATTGAAATCCGTGCATCCAAGATATTGAAAATTTTAATTTTTTTAAAAAATAAAAAAATTGGTGAAGGGACTAGTTTGGTGCATGATATTCAATTTTAGGGACTAAAATGAGTTACTTAATGCAAAGTGATGGACTAATTTAGTGCATCTACAATGATGACATAATGGACGACACGTGGACGAATATTGTTGCGACACAGAGCACAAACGGACACGTGGCCAAATAGCATTGTGACACATGGCATAACCATCCACATCAGTATGTCACATATCACTGGTCACCACATCATCATAACGTTACACGTGGCCAATCTATGGAGCGACATGTGTCACTAACAGCACACATCATCAAGCCATGTCATCACATCATTAATGGAAAATGGGTCAGGGACTAACGTGGTGCACTTTTGTCAATCTCAGGGACGTAATTAGTGCAATTGGAATCTCAAGGACAATTTTAATGCGCCACGCTAATCTCAGGGATCATTTTGGGGTTTAACTCCAAATTATTTTAAAGAGTTAATAGCTATTTCTGACCATGGATAATGCAGATGTTGATAAAAGTGAACATAAAAAAATGAAACTATAGTTATACACATATAAGTTTTGTTCGACAAGAATAACCAATCGTTAAATTTTAATTGATAATTTCGTAAATACCCTTATCCTTTTCTCTTTTTTCTTCGTCTTCCTTCCATAACTACCATCACTTCTGTCACATCCGCCTCAACCCCTAAATTTTCTCACGCTAATTTAACAAATCCTAATTCCCTCCTTTCTTTTGGAACGAGAATCCACATTCTTTGGTTCCTTAACTAGTTTCTTTTCTTTTGCTAAGCATCAATGTGTTTGGAAGAGCGAATCCGATTCGATTTGTGGGGAATGAGGAGGAGCATGTTGCGGCGGTTATTGACACCGCCCTTAAGACCTACACCCAAGAGGAAAGGCTCCCTATTCTCAGCAACGACACCACCGAATTCACTCTCTACTGCCACTATGTTGGATCTGATGGTACTTCCTCCAATTTTTGAAACCCTAACTAGCTCGGAGGAAAAACAAAACCAATAAC
>NC_029777.3:62089843-62090660 GCF_000817695.3 Arachis duranensis
ATCTGGCAAGTCTTCTTCCCCACTTGACCAAGCTCTCGAAGACTCTCGCTCCACCGCCTCCGCCACTATCTCCAAGTACTCTAATGCTTCCGACGAGAAATTTGAGACTGACAGCGAGGAGTCTAATGTTAGTGGTTCTGATGGAGATGACACATCGTGGATCTCGTGATTCTATAATTTGAGAGGGAACGAGTTCTTCTGTGAGGTAGATGATGATTACATCTAGGATGACTTCAACCTTTGTGGATTGAGCAATGATGAGCGGATAATTTATACGCTTTTTGGCATTGTTTTTAGGTAGCTTTTAGTAAGTTCAAGCTACTTTTAGGGATGTTTTCATTAGTTTTTATGTTAAATTCACATTTTCATACTTTACTATGAGTTTGTGTGTTTTTCTGTGATTTCAGGTAAATTCTGGCTGAAATTGAGGGACTTGAGCAAAACTCTGATAGGAGGCTGACAAAGGACTGCTGATGCTGTTGGAATCTGACCTCCCTGCACTCAAAATGGATTTTCTGGAGCCACAGAACTCCAAATGGCGCGCTTTTAACGGCGTTTAAAAGTTGACATCTAGAGCTTTCCAGCAATATATAATAGTCCATACTTTATTCGGGAATTGATGACGTAAACTGGCGCTCAACGCCAGTTCCATGCTGCTGTCTGGAGTAAAACGCCAGAAACACGTCATGACCCGGAATTGAACGCCCAAAACACGTTACAACTTGGCGTTCAACTCCAAAAGAAGCCTTAGCTCGTGGATAGATCAAGCTCAGCCCAAACACACACCAAGTGGGCCCCGAAAGTGGATTTATGCATT
>NC_029777.3:62090822-62091146 GCF_000817695.3 Arachis duranensis
TATGCCTGAACCTTTCACTTATGTATTTTCAACGGTGGAGTTTCTACACACCATAGATTAAGTGTGTGGAGCTCTGCTGTACCTCAAGTTTCAATGCAATTACTATTATTTTCTATTCAATTCTCTTTATTCCTATTCTAAGATATTCGTTGTACTTCAACTTGATGAATGTGATGATCCGTGACACTCATCATCATTCTCACCTATGAACGCGCGTGACTGACAACCACTTCTGCTCTACCTTAGACCGGGCGCATATCTCTTGGATTCCTTAATCAGAATCTTCGTGGTATAAGCTAGAATTGATGGCGGCATTCATGGGAA